>NC_083586.1:16470283-16580283 GCF_027579695.1 Neoarius graeffei
CGGGAGAGACACGGGCTCTACGGTGGAGGACCGGACCGGACCAGAGCGGAGGACCGACACACTACACAAACACAGCCTGTTTCTGCTGCTGAAATAACTCCACTGAACCAGAAGCCCATAATGACAATACGTTTTGTCTTCTATATGAGTTAATGCTCTTTTTCCCCATAACTTATTTGCACACTTTTCAGACCAGACTAATCGAACAGTTGAAACACACCGAGCTGGGGCTCAAACTGCTGTCTCGGGTGTGAAGGCGTTCATGTGTAAACGTGTCAAATTGCTATTTTATTACTTCAGAAACATGTTTATTGTCTGTGTTTTATTAGTCAGGGTAAAACTCATTCATTGGGTAAAGTTGCCATTTGCTAGTGTTTGAAGGCTTTTTTGCTAACAGTTAGCCCACTTACACTAGTTTTAGCTAATTGGGTGATGCCTTGGAACTTGGAGAGAAAAGAAAAAATGAAGGGACTTTGTTCCTTCAGTGAGATCATGTAACTCATGTTGTACAAATCAACAGCAGTTTGACTCGCTGTGCTCAACTGAAAAGGTGAATGTTGATATAAGTGTGTTAGCTCTCACTCTCATAGCTTTACATGTAAAAAGGGACCTGTATTACCAAAGTCATCACTGTAGCAAAACCTGATCTGGATGAAGAGCTTTGAATTGAGTAGTTTAGCATGAAATGTCTTTTGAAAAATCCGTCTTTCCTCTTACAGTTCTGCTCGGCTTACAGTTGTGAACATGGAGGATTTTATTTAATCTTTATCACTTGAATATTTGTTTTCCATGCAGCTTGACTGTGAAATCCTGAGGATCATCAATCAAACTCTTCCTTGTTACTTCTTTGCTGCACTTGAAAATCTACACCTGCTAAAGCTCTACAGAAATATAGAAGACTGGAACATTTGGTGAGAAGATGGAAGAACTTTTGATGGCATATGAGGAACAGGTATGAATATTTTAATACATGACATTAATGATTGCACACTGATGAACATTCAAGTGTGTAATCCATGTACTTGATTAGATTATTGTTTGGACTCGAGTCACTCAGAAAGCACCGACAAACCCAGATCTCTGACCTTTTTACAACTGTCAAATGGAGTTTGAAAAATAATTTGGGTTATCATGATTGTCTTTAAACTTTTCACAGCTTATCTTCTATTCTTTGCTCAACATCGATAACAAATGAAGAAAAATTGAGGGCAGATGTAGCCCTTTGAAAAATAGGCCATATAGTTCATTGATTCATAAATAGGAATTAATAAATAGTATAGAGTAAGTTCATGAAAAGAATAAATAGGATTTAAAAGGGTTAAAAGTATTCCAAGTTTGTATTGCACTGTATGTAATAGGTTTTGAATTTCATGGGTCAAGGTCATGTGTCCTGATATTTACATGATGTGAAATGTATTTTGTTTCTTTAAATACTAAGTTCGAGAAATTGGAAATATTGTGAGAATGTTTTATTTTCTATACATTTGTAAAAGAAATTGAAATGTATGATTTTGCTTTTGGGCGGCACGGTGGTGTAGTGGTTAGCACTGTCGCCTCACAGCAAGAAGGTCCTGGGTTTGAGCCCCGGGGCCGGCGAGGGCCTTTCTGTGTGGAGTTTGCATGTTCTCCCCGTGTCCGCGTGGGTTTCCTCCAGTTTCCCCCACAGTCCAAAGACATGCAGGTTAGGTTAACTGGTGACTCTAAATTGACCGTAGGTGTGAATGTGAGTGTGAATGGTTGTCTGTGTCTATGTGTCAGCCCTGTGATGACCTGGTGACTTGTCCAGGGTGTACCCCGCCTTTCGCCCGTAGTCAGCTGGGATAGGCTCCAGCTTGCCTGCGACCCTGTAGAAGGATAAAGCGGCTAGAGATGATGAGATGAGATTTTGCATTTAGCTTATTTTCTGAGCCAATCAGTAGTCGGGAGGAAAGGTCAGGTGGAAACAAGAAGGGATGCGTGCACTGGCGCTTTAAGGGGGGGGGGGGGGCTTCGGGGGGCTCAAGCCCCTGGGCCACAGCCAATCAGGAGCCTCATAAAGGGGCCTTGTAATATTAATAAAATAATAAACTGTCAGAATCGTGGGCCTACATTAATGTACGGATAGAAATAAGGTTAGAAATAAATGAGCGCGAACAGGATAAAGCGGCTAGAGATAATGAGATGAGATGAGATAAATGAGTGCACAGTAGCCTGCTGTAAGAGTCCAATCTGTTCAGAATATCAGCTACTTATCAGTTATCAGCCGTACCAGCAGCTAGGCTATGTGTAGCTAGGCTAGATATGCTATGAGGTAACGGATAGCATATTATTACATTAAGGTACTGTGTTTTTTACGTTTGTGAAGGTGGAGGAGAACCAAGTCAGCGAGGCAGATGAGACAAACTGGAACTGTGCTGAGGAAGAGGAAATGTTTTTAGTTTAATACTGAATGGTTCTTTATTAAATTGCAGACAGCATTAAAACGTGGCATTTTCTTTGCAAGTCAATCTAGCCAATCTGTCACTATAACTTCTATTTTTCCCCTCATCAAATTTAAAAAAAGGTGGACAAATACTGTTTTGTAGGCTACTATATGTTTATGTAATGTTTTTGTGATGTTTATATGTTTATGCAATGCATTTTTTCTCTTGAGAATGAAACTGGGAGCTTTGTGAGCTGCAACATCCTGACTGTGTGTCCCTTAAAGGCGTCACGCAGTGGCGATAAAAGTCGCATTATTCTGCACCAGAATGCTTTCGAGATTCGAAATAAATTGACCGTCGATTTTTCAAAAGCTTCCCGCGGTTGTAATCGGTCCTTATTTGATCATGCCCATCACTTGAAATTTTCCGCGTTCGCAGCACCCCCTCTCGGTCAATGGAACAGCTGCGTGACGTCATACCAGTAACCACTCGGTGCAGTTGCAATGACGGACACACCAGAAAATAGGAGCAATGCTGAGGAAATTAGCTTTGATTTTACCGATACAGAAGAAGAAAATGGCCCGCAAGTAGAGATTTTGACAGCTGAATGTCCTGGTGGTATCCAGCCTTACAGATTTGAACCTGAGCGCTCATCTTCAGAAGAAAATGAGGACAGTTCTGACGACGACAGAAACGAAGACGAGAATGAAGACCGGCGACTTGAAGACTTGTTTTGGTTGGTTTCTCTGACTAAATCACTACTTGTGTGTATTTTTAAAGACCATTTTCACTTGAATTAGAATGCTGTGTGATTAATCTATGATTATGTGTAATACTGATAGCTGTAGGGGGTGAAAGTATAGCTAGAAAGATTGAATTCTAGCAACTTGACAGCTTGCGATCTCGCAAAATGCAGTGGGCCTTCTGATACAGTAGACCCCTTGATATTCCAGTTTTCATCATTTTCCTTTTATTGCGGTTGATTTTAACTTGATATTCAGTATGTTATAGGCTGGGAGTATTGAGCTTTGTATTGTATTGTTTAGTAAACGTACAATCATCAGTAATAAGTGATAATTATTAGTTAAAGGCAGCTCTGTGGCATAAATCTTTCAATTAATCTTCTGTCATCCATTTGCTAAAATTATGTGCCACATATGTTATCAAGACAACACTTCATGTGACAAAGAAAGATATGACAAATAAATGTATGAAAATCATTTTGTACAATTAATGATTGATACATAGAAACACTTAAAACATGTGTGTGGCAGCGGGGGCGTGGTCAAGCGCCGGTCTGTGACAGGAGGGCGGAGCCAGGGAAGGTGAGTGGCAGAACCACTACACCTGACGGTAATTAACCTGTGTTTTGTGTGTTTTCCCAGTAACCGCGCCCTATTTAAGGAGGCAGAGGGAGAGCTCATCCCGGGACAAGAACACAGTGTGTGTGATTCGCTATCAGATTAAAACTGGCGGTTATACTGAAAAGTCTGGCAATAAAAAGCCTATTTGCATCTGAAGCGTTGTCCTGCCGTCCTCTGTGCTCCACCCACACTTCAGAGAGCTCTACAGTGGTGCCAAAACCCGGGACAAGGTGGAGCACCAACCTCGCAGCCCCATGGAATCCTCCCCGTTCGCGGACCTGGTCCATGCCCTCGCCACGGCTCAGCAAAGCCAGCACCAGGCGCTCGTCACGCTCCGAAAGGAGCAAGAGCGGCGCTTCGAAGCCCTGGTGCTGGCCCAGCAGGAAGATCGCGAGGCATTCCGGCATCTCCTCGTGTCGGCGGGGTCCACCAGCGCCCCGGCCGCGGGCCCGTCTCCCCTCACCGTGACCAAGATGGGCCCGCAGGACGACCCCGAGGCATTTCTCACATTGTTCGAGCAGGTCGCCGAAGCCACGGGGTGGCCGATGGAGCAGCGCGCGGTGCGCCTCCTCCCCCTCCTGACGGGAGGGGCGCAGCTGGCCGCGCTATAACTCCCCGCCGACCGCCGGCTGGCCTACACGGACCTTCACCGGGCCGTCCTCCAGCGCGTGGGGCGCACGCCAGAACAACAGCGCCAGCATTTCCGCGCGCTGGAGGACGGCCCGGCGAAGGTCCGCGTAGGCCAGCCGGTGGGGAGTTATAGCGCGGCCAGCTGCGCCTCTCCCGTCAGGAGGGGGAGGAGGCACGCCGCGCGCTGCTCCATCGGCCACCCCGAGGCTTCGGCGACCTGCTCGAACAATGTGAGAAATGCCTCGGGGTCGTCCTGCGGGCCCATCTTGGTCACGGTGAGGGGAGATGGGCCCGCGGCCGGGGCGCTGGTGGACCCCGCCGACGCGAGGAGATGCCGGAGCGCCTCGCGATCTTCCTGCTGGGCCAACACCAGGGCTTCGAAGCGCCGCTCTTGCTCCTTTCGGAGCATGACGAGCGCCTGGTGCTGGCTTTGCTGAGCCGTGGCGAGGGCGTGGACCAGGTCCGCGAACGGGGAGGATTCCATGGGGCTGCGAGGTTGGTGCTCCACCTTGTCCTGGGTTTTGGCACCACTGTAGAGCTCTCTGAAGTGTGGGTAGAGCACAGAGGACGGCAGGACAACGCTTTAGATGCAAATAGGCTTTTTATTGCCAGACTTTTCAGTATAACCGCCAGTTTTAATCTGATAGCAAAACACACACACTGTCTTCTTGTCCCGGGATGAGCTCTCCCTCTGCCTCCTTAAATAGGGCGCGGTTACTGGGAAAACACACAAAACACAGGTTAATTACCATCAGGTGTAATGATTCTGCCACTCACCTTCCCTGGCTCCGCCCTCCTGTCACAGACCGGCGCTTGACCACGCCCCCGCTGCCACAATGTGTTTTTAAAAAAATTATTTTTTTCTATCAATACCTAGCCATGACCTTGAAATCAGATCCATTGATAACAGTCACAAATAGTGTTCAGTGTTCGTTGTTACAGCCAAACACAATACACCGATTAGGCATTTTGTATCACAGAATATTAATACATCATTTCATAGTGTTTTGAGTGTTCAAATCTATCCACAAACTGAATAAATCCACAAAATCCGCAATGTAAACAACTCTGGTAAATGCACGCTATAGAGAAAACATGGGGACAGGCCAGCATCACCCAAGGGAGGTTACTGGTATGACGTCACACATAAGTTGACCTAGTTAACGGCTGGCTGCCTAAATTTGGCTGTGCGCGTCAACTTTAAATGCTTGTAGCGGGCGCATCGTGACACTGAGATCGCGGGAAACCGAGGGGCTTGAATAACCCACCAAACCCGACATTTTGACACATGATATAGCCTGATTGCTGAAATTACCGCACGACGCCTTTAAGGCATACTGTAGCCTGGGGACGTCATCTCTCTACTCCCGCGAAATCTGTCCAACAGTAAAATAAATCAATTGTGATTTGAATACGTGTCGTGTGATTTGAGTTATAATCCTGTTAGTTAATATATATATATATATATATATATATATATATATATATATATATATATATAGTATATATGTAATAGCGTATTTCCATGGGGATAATAAAATGTCTAAAACGGCATCTACTGAAGAAATTGATGTCATCAAATCAGGCAGCAGACAGAGTAAGCATACTGAGGGGAATAGCAATACAAAGCTAGCGCATATCCACATTTCTCGCTCGCTGTGTTGGGTGTGTTGTTAACTTGTGTGGATTTAAGTGAAATACTTGAGAAGTTCTGTGGTCAAGACAACGTTTTAAGGTAAGGACGCTTGATTATTAATGTTTGCCCGCCGTGGCTTGTTGTTGACGAAAGGTCCACATGATTTTGCCTTATGCAGCTACTGCTAGCGTCATGCTTTGAACTAGGTTAAGCTCATTTGCGCTTAAGGATGGGTTTATTGAAGGACTTTGATGTAGCTAGTTTCTTTTTAAAAAATCGTATGCTCAAAACCAGGGCCGGCCCAAGCCTTTAAGGGGCCCTAAGCAGAATTTGATTTGGGGGCCCCCCACACCACCAAAACTACACTGCTAGCTGTCTTATTATTTCTTAGGCTACACAGTTAGTCTAGTTAGTCTAGCCACCCACCATAATCTGCGTTTTTAGTTGGTTAATGGTGCGTTCATGTGCTATGGGAATTATGGTAAATACCAAACGCCATGGCCGGATGTAGGGGAGGGCAGGGGTGGGCAGTGCCCACCCAAACATGAGTCCTGCCCACCCAATCAAGATATGGGGAATGTATATGTACATTCTGTCAATATTAAAAAAAAATACCATGATAACTGTATGACTTGGTAGCGGCTCTGACGGGCGGACAATGGCTAGCAAAAGGTGCACATTTGTCAGATCAGAACACACAGGACACACTGAGACCAATGAGCTGTGTGTAAAAAACAACCCTATACATAACCATGCCCCCAGCAACGGATGCATGATTCAATCAGAGATTTCTGTCAGACACAGAAGACGCTGATTTTTCCGAAGCGAATTCCTAAAGTTTACTACGTGTACACACACTCACAGTTACAGTTACAGTCATTCACTCTCTCAGTGCACCCGACTGCTGCTGACTGAAGAGCTAAATGTACAATTTCTTTAAGCCTGTAAGCAAGCCTAGTGCTGCTTCTACCTCTGCCTCTGGCGAACAATGTGCCCCTCGCAGTAGTAGTAGCAGTGGCACATCTAGCAAGAATACAGAGGCTAGTGTACCCACCACAACCAATGTCTCAACCCCAGACTCCGCTGCCTCAGCCCCACCACTTAGCACAGACTTGAACGAAGATGTACCATCCCAACCCGTTTTAACCATATACCCAAAACGTGCATTTGGTGCCACATTACGTGCGTTTAACCCTGCCTGGTACCGCACACGGCCATGGCTCGAGTACTCCGTTAAAAAAGACGCATGTTTCTGTTTCCCTTGTCGGAAATATAGCAAAGCCAGTAATGAAAAGGATGTTGTTTTTACCGTGCAAGGTTTTATTAATTGGAAAGCAGCACTCTAAAGTGGCAGGGGACTGCAGAAACATGCGTCCAGCTACTGTCATGTACAGGCTGCAGCTACCTGGGCTGAACACAAATCTAGAGAAGTGACAGGGGCGACAATTGACAGCATGCTGGTCGGAAAGACAGCACTGGAAAGGAACCGGTACTATATCAGAAGTATTGGTGACATTATTAAGTTTCTTTGTGTTAATGAGTTGGGACTCCGTGGAACGAAAGAAACCTTAATACACCCTGACAGCAGTGAAGGTGATGATATTGCTTCTGGTCTTTTTTTGAAGTTGTTTACCTATACCTTAGAGAAGGATGAGAAGCTAGCTGCTATTGCCAAAGGCATACCAAAAAATGCTACCTACACATCTAAGGATGTACAAAATGAAATAATTGAAACACTAGCCAGCATGGATCAGGCAGAGATCAAGAAGAGGTATTCAGAAGCTGACTCTGCAGGATTCTGTGTGAAAAGTGATGGGACAAGGGACAGGTGTAATATTGAGAATTTGTCCATAATGATAAGGTTTGTAAGTAATTCCATACCAGAGGACCATTTGATTGGCTTACTTAGCTTGCATCAACTTGATGCAGAGTACATCTGCACTGAAATACTAAAACATCTCTCTGATGCTGGCTACAGTGCTGACAATATAGTTAGCCAGTGTTATGATGGTGCTTCGGTGATGAGTGGAGTGCGAGGTGGTGTCCAAGCACTACTGCAAAAGAAGGTTGGTAGATATGTGCGATATGTTCACTGTTACAACCATCAGTTGCATTTAGTGGTTGTGCATGCTATGCAGGGTGAGCCATGTGCCCAAAGGTTTTTTGACCTCTGTAATTCCCTGTACAACTTCTTTCGTCACCACTATGTGTCACAAAGGTATGATGGTCCTTGTCTCAGCCGACTAATTGAAATTCGCTGGACAAGCCATTATGATGTGACAAGGTGCATTGTGGAGAATGAAGAGCGTCTTTGCACTATCCTGTCTGAGATTGCCGAGGATGATGAGGTCTCAGTTGATTTGTGCACTGAGGCATCAGGCCTTTTAATTCAAATAAAGAGGACACATTTCTTTGAGATTGGCAACTTTTTAGTGCGGGTGCTTGGTGTCTTGAAACCAGCAAATGGATTTCTTCAGTCTCAGTCTGTGGATATGTGTGCTGCTAGTGGGGTTGTTAGTGCTTCACTTAAGTCTTTGAAAGACATCCGTAAAGACCATTGCTGGACTGAGCATTCTCAGGTGGGGTTTACATTAGACCGTATCAGCGGATCATCAGATTAACATTTTTAAAACGATTCGCGTGCACACAGCAACGCCAATACACAATTCGCGTGCACACAGCAACGCCAATACACGGATACGCTCAGCTCCGCAGGCATCCTGCGCTCCAAATCACTCCGCCCTGAACAGCGAGTGCCCTCTGGAGGGTGCACACTCCGGCCCTGCGCAGCTCACAGAGCGCGCGAGTGAAGCGCACGAGCAGTGATTCGGGACTGAGCCGCTGTGTGTGTGATCCCAGTGCATATCGGGTATGCGCGTCACTTACCACTTGCAAGTGGAAGGATGGCAAGCCTAAAGACAATCATAACTACACAATGGGCAGTATTTGCATCAGTATTTGCAGTATTTTCATACTTTTATACTCTTTAATGAAAGGTGATACAAGGCGGAAGTCCGCGCCGTTTTTCAGCAGTCACGTCACATGACCAACGCCAGCGAATCAGGAAGGTGGATGTCACAGTGACGTTGTCCAATGACGACGCCAGCTAGAGCTCAGCACAGCGTATCCGCGTATCCGCGTATTCTCAATGTTTACACAGCACCGGACCAGACACGATCTGGATTAAATACGTGGACCCTAGCGGATTCCCGTTTCCCGGCGTTTCCAGGCGTTTTAATGTAAACGGACAGTGCATCCATGAAGAAAACGAGACAGATACGGTCTAATGTAAACTTGGCCTCAGTTAACTGATGAGGATGAGTCACATCACCCAAAAAGACAGAGAACATTGAGTAAACACCTTGGTGAAAGTGTTGTGTTCTCAACTGTGGGTCATACAGATTCGGATAACCCCACTATCACCCCCACTCAGTCTCTCAAAAGATCCCTACTCAACATCCTTGACAGGGCCATTTCAGAATTGGAAAGCAGATTCTCAAAGGAGAATCTAGACTTAATGACAGCCATATCCAGCCTAGTACCTGCATCTAGTGTATTTCTAGACTCCACCTTATTGCAGCCTCTGCATGCACTTGCTGGAACTGGAGAAGACTATTTGACTTTGAAAAATGAGGTTACTGTTGCAAAGCCAATGTTGGTCAAGGAATGTCCAAAGGAAACAGACCTGTCCACTGTGTGTAAATGCATGGAGGTGTATAAGACAGCTTTTCCTGTGTTGCACAAGTTGTATGTGACAGCCCTGGTAATTGGTGTGTCCTCAGCTTCATGTGAGAGTTCCTTCTCCACGCTGGCACGTGTCCTAACGCCCTATCGTCGCACCATGTTGCATGGCAGAAAAAGAAATCTGGTCATCTTGGCTCATGAGAAATCAATAACAAATACATTGGACATGGATGAATTTGTGAGAATTTTTGCAAAGACAAACAGAAGACTGATGTTATGCTAAGATATATAAAAAGGATGTTGGTGTTGGTGGAGACACGTGATAGACAGATAAACATGATACAAATGTAACTGATAGATAAGCTAATGTGAAAGATAGACATACAAATGCGAAACTGATGTGATAGACAAATATAGATAAATGATAGATAGATATGATAATTAGTGAATAGATAGATGATAGCAGATAAATAAATAGATTAATAAATAGATAGGTGACAACAGACTAATAAATAGATAAATAGATAAACATGATAGGCCTACTGGTGTGAAATTGATGTGATAGACAAAGATATACAAATGATAGAAATATAGATAGATAGAGATAACTAATAAATAGATAGATAGACAGTTAATAAATAGATAGATAGATAAACATGATACTGGTGTGAAACTGATGTGATAGACAAAGACAGACAGACAGACAGACAGACAGACAGACAGACAGATAGATAGATAGATAGATAGATAGATAGATAGATAGATAGATAGATAGATAGATAGATATGATAGCCTAATTAATAAATAGATATGATAATAGATAGATACATAGATATGAAAATTAATAGATAGATATAATAATTAATAGATAGATAGATAGATAGATAGATAGATAGATAGATAGATAGATAGATAGATAGATAGATAGATAGATAGATAAACATATGAATGCAGCCTCAACGGGACACAAGCCAGTGTCCTACTTGTGCCGGTCCCAAGCCCAGGCAAATGCAGAGGGTAGCAAATAGCAGTTTTTTAGCAGCAAGTTTGAGGGATTTGACTCCGACGAGGGGCGCCCCCCTATCATTTCTTCCTGCCCACCCTGGTGGGTAAAGCTAAATCCGGGCCTGCCAAACGCCGACATGGAAAGCACACATGAACGCCCCCTCTTGTGGTATTTTCCACTGGGCAACTCGTAGAAAATTTTGATACACGAGTTGCCGAGATGAGATGAACTTTAACCTTTTCAACATGGCGGCGAGCGGTACAAGACTAGCTTATGAACCAAGAAAGAAGTGGTTTTCACCTACGGAAAGCTGACTCTCACCTTTTAAACGAGTCATGGTATGTATATTATATTATAATATGTATATTATAGCCTAATACAAAATATTCTGTGGCTGTCCAAAGAACGCGAACAATGATCTAGATACTGGCTACTCTCATTGTGGCTACAGCCAAATTTCCAAAAACTCCGTGGCATTCAATGTGTTAAGAAAATCTCGACTTGTCATGATCAGGAAATATTCAGCATTATTTACCTTTTGACTTTTGATAACTCATATTCCTGCTGCAGCTGATGAACAAGGCAATCTATAATTGTTTTAGCCAAATAACAGGCCTGATTCTGAATCTGGTCCACCATCTTTAATTTGTCAACAACAACAAAAGCATGTGAACACAACACACTGGTAAATACCACTTCCCAACTGGAAAATATCATCTTCCCATAGCACATGAACGCAGCATTACATTATACTGCAACTTGTGGCTATTGCAATATAAAATATTCAGAGTGATGTGTGGCATATTTGTAAGTAAAACAACAAATCAGTAGACAAGACACTGTATATGTAAACAAGTTAGCCAGTTTATTTTTGCACTAATGTGCAAAACAAACTCATAAAGTCATAATGACTTTGTCCACTTGAGCTAATATCGGTCATGACATTTAGGTTGGAGTTTGTAAGTAAAGCGACGGCTCTCAGCTTAGAACTAAAGATGATATCCGAGGCTACATTTTGTTGTGTTGGGTAGCATAACGTTAGCTACTATGACAGACATTCTGTTAGCTAATCCAGCCAACCTAGCCAGAACATAGACAACCTTAATGACACAAAAAATAGTAACACTGGACATTCAAATTTACCTTTTTCTTGCTGCTTTTTTTCTTCCTCTTGTCTCTTCCTCTTCTCTGCCCCAGATGGATAATTTCTTTTTTGAGACATGGCTTAGCCATCTAGTCCATCTATCTTCCGAAGTGAATAACTCCTGTCACGTCACGTGCATCTGGTTGTGCAGGAGCACAGTGGCAGCAACCAGCAGCAAGGATTAGTTAACCTAATGTACCAACTATGAAAATGATACAAAAAACGTTATTTTGTGTCTTATTTTTGTGTCTTTTGTTTCTACTATATCATGTCATTGATATTACTTTTTTTTTTATTAAAAATATTTTCGCAGGTGGGTATTCCAACTGCTCTTGGGGGCCCCCTGGTGGTGTGTGGGGCCCTAAGCGGGCGCTTAATTCGCTTATGCCTTGGGCCGGCCGTGCTCAAAACAGTATGCCCGTGTTCATCATGTTTAACTTTTTTCTTGATGGAGTGCGTGAAATATTGTTGCAAGTGGTATTTCGATGCAGTCATGTCAAAAAGGCAGTTGAATGCACGGTCTTATTCAAGGAGAAGGAAGACTTGCATGATGCTTGAACATAGATCGGTAAAATAGACCCTAGTAGGACTTGGTTTCGTGTATTTCGGTCTGTAGAGTTATGAGTTTGGCCGCTGTCCATGGTGTTTACGTTTCATGTGGCCGCCGAGCCAAGTACCTTGACTTGCAGTGAATGTTTGTTTTCATGCCGCTGAGCTATTTTTATGTATTTTATTTTTTAAAAGGACTTGTCTGTAGGTGTGTGTGTTTTATGTTTACAACACATAGGTCTACATTATAGCGCACGCGCGCTTGTGTGGTTATCTCTGGCCATGCCCCTGCGTGAAAGTTACGCAGTATCACTGTCCTGTCCGTGGTAATAATCAGAACCGGCTCTGTAATGATAATGCACGCGTTCTTCTCTCCCTCTGTGGTCGGATGTGTTGAACAATGTGAGCGTGGGCCTTGCGCAGCTACGCTGAGCCAAACGTAACCTATCGTGGGCTTCTAGGCTAATTACGCGCTTACACTGTAAATGCTTGACACGTATTGCAAATAAAATAAGAGTGTTTTCCTGGCCAACGGTAAGGGTAGGGTTGACAGGTAGCCTATGAGGGGCCTCAAAAAAACCAGTAGCCCCTGGGCCACGGGTGTTGATAAAGCGCCCCTGGATGCGTGAGGAGAACGTGAACAGAACGAGAGAAGGTGGAGAGGAAGAAGGAAGTGAGTGAAAAGTGCGCTGGGACTCTGCTGTGTTTGAGTAGTAAAATATCAAGTTTAGATAAATTATTGTGAACATGCTGAGACACACAGACAGTGAGTCTTTTGAGAGACATTCTACAGTGATATTACGGTGCTATAACAGTGTAAATGTTGAGAACTCGGACAGAGCTCACAACGAGGATACCGCGAGCCAGTCAGCCCGATGTAGCTTCAAGCTAGAGGAGTTCAGAGGACTTTGCTTGAGAGTAGAAGACTCTACGCAGTTTCCAAGATCGCCGTGAGCACCAGGAACCAGCAGTGACGACATCTCCGCTCCACAGCATCGCTAACACAGCATCGCCATCATGGTGAGGAGGATGAGCCATGTGCTCACTTCTTTTCTTTTGTGATTTGCCACCAGGTAGCCATATTGTTTTATGGCTTCACCGCACCCAAGCAACGATACAGGCCTGCACCTTGTAACTGACAACTGGTTGGGTACCCAAATTTACAAAGTTTAAATCTTTAGTTTATCTATATATTTGTCAGCTATAGCTAAGAGTTGGGTATTAATATTTCATGTTAAATTGAACTGTTGATTGTGTGGTCAATTGGGCCAAAACATATTGAGTGAGAGAAAGCTATTTTGTTTACAAATCCAACTTAACGTGTACATATTTAAACATTTGTCTACAACCCCGATTCGAAAAAAGTTGGGACAAAGTACAAATTGTAAATAAAAATGGAATGCAGTGATGTGGAAGTTTCAAAATTCCATATTTTATTCAGAATACAACATAGATGACATATCAAATTTTTAAACTGAGAAAATGTATAATTTAAAGAGAAAAATTAGGTGATTTTAAATTTCATGACAACAACACATCTCAAAAAAGTTGGGATAAGGCCATGTTTACCACTGTGAGACATCCCCTTTTCTCTTTACAACAGTCTGTAAACGTCTGGGGACTGAGGAGACAAGTTGCTCAAGTTTAGGGATAGGAATGTTAACCCATTCTTGTCTAATGTAGGATTCTAGCTGCTCAACTGCCTTAGGTCTTTTTTGTCGTATCTTCCATTTTATGATGCGCCAAATGTTTTCTATGGGTGAAAGATCTGGACTGCAGGATGGCCAGTTCAGTACCCGGACCCTTCTTCTACGCAGCCATGATGCTGTAATTGATGCAGTATGTGGTTTGACATTGTCATGTTGGAAAATGCAAGGTCTTCCCTGAAAGAGACGTCATCTGGATGGGAGCATATGTTGCTCTAGAACCTGGATATACCTTTCAGCATTGATGGTGTCTTTCCAGATGTGTAAGCTGCCCATGCCACTCGCACTAATGCAACCCCATACCATCAGAGATGCAGGCTTCTGAACTGAGCACTGATAACAACTTGGGTCATCCTTCTCCTCTTTAGTCCGAATGACACGGCATCCCTGATTTCCATAAAGAACTTCAAATTTTGATTCGTCTGACCACAGAACAGTTTTCCACTTTGCCACAGTCCATTTTAAATGAGCCTTGGCCCAGAGAAGACGTCTGTGCTTCTGGATCATGTTGAGATACGGCTTCTTCTTTGAACTATAGAGTTTTAGCTGGCAATGGCGGATGGCACGGTGAATTGTGTTCACAGATAATGTTCTCTGGAAATATTCCTGAGCCCATTTTGTGATTTCCAATACAGAAGCATGCCTGTATGTGATGCAATGGCATCTAAGGGCCCGAAGATCACGGGCACCCAGTGTGGTTTTCCAGCCTTGACCCTTACGCACAGAGATTCTTCCAGATTCTCTGAATCTTTTGATGATATTATGCGCTGTAGATGGTGATATGTTCAAACTCTTTGCAATTTTACACTGTCGAACTCCTTTCTGATATTGCTCCACTATTTGTCGGCGCAGAATTAGGGGTATTGGTGATCCTCTTCCCATCTTTACTTCTGAGAGCCGCTGCCACTCCAAGATGCTGTTTTTATAGCCAGTCATGTTAATGACCTATTGCCAATTGACCTAATGAGTTGCAATTTGGTCCTCCAGCTGTTCCTTTTTTGTACCTTTAACTTTTCCAGCCTCTTATTGCCCCTGTCCCAACTTTTTTGAGATGTGTTGCTGTCATGAAATTTCAAATGAGCCAATATTTGGCATGAAATTTCAGAATGTCTCACTTTCGACATTTGATATGTTGTCTATGTTCTATTGTGAATACAATATCAGTTTTTGAGATTTGTAAATTATTGCATTCCGTTTTTATTTACAATTTGTACTTTGTCCCAACTTTTTTGGAACCAGGGTTGTAGTAAATAGTTACTATATTTTTTATAATCCTTCTGTTGTCTTTGAATAGTTATTTACACCGAAGCTTTGCCATTCAGCTGACTATCACCTAAAGATAAACAAACAGTGTGGGAGGTTATATGGTACTTTTAATATTTAAAGGTAAGTCAAAAAACATTTATTTAAAGAGGATTTAAGGCACATTAGTTCAAGTAGTTTTGCTATACTGTTCTTATTCCCATAAACAGACGACAAGGTACAACATACATTAAAGTTAGAGATACCAATCTATTTAAAGAACTCAGGATAGCCACCCCATTAATGCCTGTACAGCAACGGGGCGCTACACAATCATCAGCCTGAACTTATACTCTTGTACTTATCGTTTGTGCCTTTTAGGATACTGCACTTCCTTGTAAGAATTTGTAAGCAATGTGGGTTTTTTTTGGTGGTTTTCATTTTTTTAATTGTTAGCCCGTTATTAGCTTGGTGATTTGGACAATTACTGTCTCATACTGAACATGTATTCACTTTCTAGGACGAGTTAAAGGCGACTCAGGAGGGAACGATGGCTCTGGTGGCAGTGGGTCAATGACGAGGAGATACCTGCAGGAATTCCCTTTGAAACACACCATGTGTCAGTCATCCTTGAGGATCAGGTTGTAATATCTCACAGATCTTGGACAGATGCACTGGTGATTTTGTTTGGAAGAACCCTGAGAAACTAATGCCGCTTTTCCACTACCAACGCGGCTGAGTTGGGCTGAGCCGTGCCGTGCTGAGTTGGGCTGAGTCGAGCTGAGTGGGGCTGTTGGAGTTGCATTTCGACTACAACCGCGCTGAACCGTGCTGGTTGGAAGTGGGTGGACACATTGGGTGGAGTTAGCGAAAGTGGGTGGACGTCACGTGATGTCGTTAGGTGGCGCAAACAGTGACATCAGTGAGCTTTTAAGTGGTAGTCTCACGACCCGGATAGTAAACAATAAACATGGAGGACATGGAGTCGTTAGTGTTGCTGGTCTTGGTGCTGTGGCTTGTTGTCACCGACAACGCCAACAGATACTGGCAAGAGCGTATAGATGAGGCGAGGCGCATAAGGCTTCAGAAATTCTCGTAATTCGTAATTCTTCTTCTTCCGGGTTTACAGTGTTTACAGATCCCAGCGTGCTCGCGGGGCGTGTGTGGGCATGTGAGGACACTCCTCCTCACCAATCAGTGCACAGAGGAGTGTCTCCTCACGCCCCTAGCCCCACTCGGCTCGGTTTGGCTCGCTTCAGCCCCACTCCAAAACCGTGCGAGTTTTGGGTGCTGAGTAGGGCTGAAGCGAGCTGAGTCGTGCTGCTCTGGGGTAGTCGAAACGCGAGCCGTGTCGGGCTGAAGTGAGCTGAAGTGAGCTGAAGTGAGCTGAAAAAGGGTAGTGGAAAAGGGCCAAAAGTGTCGTCTTTGAGTTTATCCCGATTGTCCTGTTAAATCTTGATGATGGGAGCAAGCAGCTCAAACCGAAGACCCAGGCCCTGAAAAATGAGCTGGGGTAAAGGTGGCAACAGGTTATGTTGTTGAAGGTTAGATTCTGAATGTGTCTTTTGGCTTGCATGTTAAAAGCTGTTAAGTCAGAATACCTCGTGGCCATTTTACTGTTGAGCATCATGTGTCTCTGAATTGCACTACGGCCCCACGCAGTCATTTTCAGTGCAGATTTCTGTGTTTAACCAGGTACTGTGCGATTTATCCGATAGGGAGCTGTTAGTTGTTTGAATTTGTAGTTTTCACTATTGTTCGATTTTATTCTGCTGTTTTTGTGGTTTTCACGTTTTCTTCATGACCATGTGAAAATAACATGGATTTCATTCAGTTATTTTGTTTATTTTTTGTTTCTACAACATGTCTTCTGAACGATGTCATTTTATAGATAATTTCTATTTGTTTAATGAACACTAAAGTGAAATGTTAGTAAGTGGAGAGAAGTGTTGTGAACAAGGATGTGTTTGAACATTGGCATGTCTTGCACTGAATTATAGGTGTTTGGTATTCAACTAAATAAGTTATTTTCAGACCTGGTTGTTTGTATTGTTACTGAAACTTAAAAGGTTTAAGGCAGTTGGTTTCCTTAAATTAACGTGTATCCACAACTAAATTTGAAGTTGTCACAACTAGAATATAGTGGGGCAATATTAATGGTTTGAGTTGAACTCAGGGCGGCACGGTGGTGTAGTGGTTAGCGCTGTCGCCTCACAGCAAGAAGGTCCTGGGTTCAAGCCCCGGGGCCGGCGAGGGCCTTTCTGTGTGGAGTTTGCATGTTCTCCCCGTGTCCGCGTGGGTTTCCTCCGGGTGCTCCGGTTTCCCCCACAGTCCAAAGACATGCAGGTTAGGTTGACTGGTGACTCTAAATTGACCGTAGGTGTGAATGTGAGTGTGAATGGTTGTCTGTGTCTATGTGTCAGCCCTGTGATGACCTGGTGACTTGTCCAGGGTGTACCCCGCCTTTCGCCCATAGTCAGCTGGGATAGGCTCCAGCTTGCCTGCGACCCTGTAGAAGGATAAAGCGGCTAGAGATAATGAGATGAGATGAGATGAGTTGAACTCACTCATCAGATTTTACAGTGTATACTCGCTTTTCAAAGAGGTATACCTAGATAAGTGTGTGTGTGTGTGTCAGAGGGGAACAATCAGTGCCTTCTACACCAGGGGTGGCCAACCAGCCAGGGACTTAGAGACAAATTTTTTACTCTGGTACTGCAAAGAGCCACATTATGTACGCACGCGCACACACACACACACACACACCCTCTCTCTCCCTCATATACGTATATACACACACACACAGAATGAAATATTAACAATTTACCATGTCACAAATGTCACACACCCCTCACTATGAAACAGGAGATTGAAAAAAAAATGGGCTTAAACTCATCCCAAGACTACAGGCTAGACTTTTGCTCAGCCAGATTCACATCACACTGCAAGTCCTGCCTACCAAGACCAGTGGCCAGTTATTTCACTCATTCATTCAATCACTCACTCACTGATATTTATATCAGCAGGACTTGGGCAAGTCCACATATAAATATAAACATTTTCAATAGCATCCAATAAACAGAATGTGTGACGTTTTTTCTTTCTTTTTTTTTACCTTATTGCTGCTTTGAACTCAGTGAGACTTCTGGCATTCTTTGCCTTCAGTAATCCTCCTCAAATCTGGCTTGTATTCCGTTGTGGCCACTCGGAGCAGTTCTTTCACGTGTGTATCAGTCAGAACAGATCGATGCTTTGATTTCACAAGTTTCAGAGTGGAAAACAAGGACTCACAGATGTATGTTGACCCAAACATTGAGAGTAGCTTGAGTGCAGCCTGTTTGACATTTGGGTATTTTTCCACTGGCACATTTTTCCAAAACTGAAGGAGCCCTTCCCTCAGTACAGCTTTCAGTCTATCATCCTCGGATAGTTCAGTCATCTCCATCTCTGTCGCAGCTTCATCAGTGACAAGCGGGGCTTTTAAGCAGTCCGTCTCCACATTAAATGGGTCAATGAGGAACGTGATCTGTGGCTTTTTTCTGCTGTACCGGTAGGTCCTCGAATCGGGCTGTAAAACTTCCCTGAAGTTTTTCAAGCAGCGCTGCGTATCCAGCTGTTGCCATTTTCAGGGTAGCAGCGGTGGCTGCTCCGCTTGCTTTGCGCAGAGTGGGAAAATGCGCTAATTCTCCTTTTCGAAGATGCGTGTTGAAGAGCTTCGGTTTCTTGGTAAACGCAAACACACTTTGCACCAGGTCAGGCAGCATTTTGAATTTCCCCTGCAGATCCAGGTTCAATTTGTCCAGATGTGACAGTATGTCGACCAAAAAGGCCAAATCTATAAGCCACTTGGGGTCTGAAAGTTAAGGATAGTCTCTTTTTTTTTCTCCTCCATAAACATTTTCACCGCATCCAAAAGCTCAAAGAAGCGAGAAAGCACTTTACCTTTAGAAAGCCACCTCACAGTACAGTGGAGCGGCAGGTCACCTGGCAGCTCTTGCTCCAGTTCAGCGATGAGATTCATGAATTGCGTGTGATTAAGAGCATGCGTGTGGATGTACAGTAGTTGACGATTTCCATCACTGGCTTCATGACGTGGTCTAAATTCAGCGTTTTAGACATGAGCAGCTCCCGATGGATGATGCAGTGGAAATTCCAAAACTCAGGAAATGAGTCATCAGCCTTGCAGAGCCCCACAAGTCCATTCATAGATCCAATCATTGAGGGAGCCCCATCCGTGGCTATTGCTGTTAGCTTCTGTAATGGCAGATTGGCTTTCTCAAAAACATCAGACATTTTTTCTTTCACATCAATGCCATGGGTTCTGTCCTTTAATGGTACGATGTCAAGGAGTTCTTCTTTAACCACACAATCTTCTGACACTGACTGTGCAAATATAGCCAACTGCGGCTTGTCTTGACTGTCGCAAGACTCGTCCAATGCCACACTGAAATATGCACATTTTTGAAGATCAGAGTGTAACTCTGATTCAATTGCCGTATTTATGTCAGATATTCTGTGTTCAGCAGTATGGCGTGACAGTTGGAGGTCTTGGATTGAATCTTTCAGTTTTTTATTTTCTGGAGCCAAGGTTTCAATCACGTCAGTGAGGCTCTGTTTAATAAAATTTCCTTCGTCGTATGTTTTTTTAGCACGGGCAATGTTCCACGCCACTTTGTAGGATGCAAGAGTCACTGTCTCAGCATGCTTGGCATATTGTTGGAACATCTGGGTCTGTTTTTTGCCTGACTTTTCAGCGTGTTAATTTGTGCTTGCGAAGTTCAGTACCTTTGGGGAATTCCTTGTCGATGTTTGAATGGAGCTGAAATGGCTTTGAAGTTTTGAAATGTGCTAACGATGTATCACATATCAGACAGAAAGGCTTGCCTTTCCATTCAACAAAAAAGTAAGAGTCCTCCCAGTCCTCGAGAAATGTCCTGTGCTTGTCTTCATATTTGCGTCTAGCTTTGCATTTAGCCATTTTTGTGAATGAATCACAGCTTGCCGGGAAAACGTCGGAAAACTTGTGTGCACGCACAGGAGTATGCAGTGCAGGTTGTTTCCCCCCTTCCACTCCCCACCCCAAGATAATTGGTTCCATGGCATGTTTGTGGCTCTTTTAAGCAGTAATAGCCCAATACGCACAAGCATAACAATAATTAAAAGGACAGGGAAGACACACAAAAAATGATGAAAGGTTTTTTTTTTTTTTTAAAGTTGGAGAGCAACATTCTTATTGGCCAAGAGCTGCATGCGGCTCCTGAGCCACGGGTTGGCCACCCCTGTTCTAGATCTTCAGAGAAGGCCCAAACATATTAGCATTTCAAATGTTATATTTCATCTCATCTCATTATCTCTAGCTGCTTTATCCTGTTCTACAGGGTCGCAGGCAAGCTGGAGCCTATCCCAGCTGACTACGGGCGAAAGGCAGGGTACACCCTGGATAAGTCGCCAGGTCATCATAGGGCTGACACATAGACAACCATTCACACTCACATTCACACCTACGGTCAATTTAGAGTCACCAGTTAACCTAACCTGCATGTCTTTGGACTGTGGGGGAAACCGGAGCACCCGGAGGAAACCCACGCGGAGAACATGCAAGCTCTGCACAGAAAGGCCCTCGCCGGCCACGGGGCTCGAACCCAGACCTTCTTGCTGTGAGGCGACAGCGCTAACCACTACACCACCGTGCCGCCCCATGTTATATTTAATTTATTTAATTTATTTCATTATAATCTCATCTCATCTCATTATCTCTAGCCGCTTTATCCTGTCCTACAGGGTCGCAGGCAAGCAAGCCTATCCCAGCTGACTACGGGCGAAAGGCAGGGTACACCCTGGACAAGTCGCCAGGTCATCACAGGGCTGACACATAGACACAGACAATCATTCACACTCACATTCACACCTACGGTCAATTTAGAGTCACCAGTTAACCTAACCTGCATGTCTTTGGACTGTGGGGGAAAACGGAGCACCCGGAGGAAACCCACGCGGACACGGGGAGAACATGCAAACTCCACACAGAAAGGCCCTCGCCGGCCACGGGGCTCGAACCCGGACCTTCTTGCTGTGAGGCGACAGCGCTAACCACTGCACCACCGTGCCGCCTTCATTATAATTATTCTCTAATTTTAATTTGGCCTCATTTAGAAACGAAAGGGTTACTGTCCTGAAAACATTAAAATTGAGGTATCCAATAAGATTTTTTGTTTGTTGTCTCTTGGTTGAGAAGAGTTTAGAGCCAGTTCACTCATCAGTGAGTTCACTGCCGGGACAGAAGGCCAGTGCAGTGCATGTTTATGTAGGAAGTGACAGATGAATTAACCAATCAGATTTTAATTTATTGTGGGAAGGATAAAAAAATTCATTGCCCTTGGCCCTTCTCAAAGGCCAATGCGAGCTTAACCGCGAGTCAGCGTGGCAGTGAAGTCACCTTTCAGCCAGTGTAGCGTTCATCAGTAGTGTAAGCGAATGCTAATAAATCAGTCAAGCCAGTGGTATCAAAAGCAAGTAGCACAGGCTAACAACCGAGAAACTAAGATTTCTGCCTCCAGACTCTTCTTCCACGCACATGTAGCAATGTCATAATTTCATATGTATAAAGATTTCGGGGTTTTTTTGTGAACTTCCCCAAATCGCTCTATTGTAAAATATGTTAATTTGTTGGGTTCTGTTAATGATTCCACTAATGTTTCTGATGGGGCGTTAATTAGTGTAATACACCTGTGGACATTATCGTGCTTGGGATGTCTGGAAAGGGGTAAACTGGCTTCGTGAATCCTGCATGGACAATATTCATGAATACAATATTTATTTTTTCCCCAAGATATGATGTTTATTGTTTGATGTAAGAATGTTTTGACACACATCTGCTGTTTGTATCGGCTCAAATATGTAAACTGGTGTCATAAAATTCCATGTGAAAAAGTGGAGTGTTTATCTGAGTAACAATTTGGCTGGGTGCTAACTGGTGTATTATGCTGTAGGGATGGCAGAATTATTTCCTGTCTCTGTGTGTTGATCGCCCTGTCATTCATTGTTTTCCAGAATAAATGCTAACAGATCAACTCTTCACCTCCTCTGCATCATCTATTAGCCACACAAAGACTTCCAGTTATTATTAGAGTAACTGAGTGGTTACAGTCTGTTACACACACTCTCCCCAGTATTTTTCACTCAGGTTTAAGTATTCATTTCCAGATGTAATTTGCTTAGTGATTTTTAAAATCAACATGGACAACTACACACAACGGAGCTACCTGGCACCCTGCCGCTAATCCCTTGCCCTGTTGCTTTTTTGGTGTGTCTGGCTAAGTTTTGGCTAAGCTGAAGTCCCAGCTCGAATAGTAACAGTTCGCCACTGGTGTGTGCGTGCGCACGTTTGTGCATGTAGACTCACATATTTCTTCATAATAACTGTAGTACTGCTCATTTTCTTTTCCTAAGGAGGAAAAAAATGAGCCATTAATAACACTGAGTCGAGTTTAGCAAGGCATCTCCCTGAAGTCTCAAGTATGACTCCTGTTGCTAATTATCCTCTCTCACCTATTTCTCCTCGTGAATTTTAGGAGAAAAAAATCAGAAAAGGATCATACAAAATAGAAACTAAAATGAGAAGCTCAATTTTGTCTCCCAAGCTGTAGAAGAACAAGCTTTGAGCAGCAAAAGTTCCCTCTGGGCTGGCTTTATTATTTTGGTGCTTTTGTATGTTTTTGAATGTAACATGGATGTGTGTAGCCATCATGTGAACATGCGCACGTCAAGATCTTTCCATAGTTGCCATCGTCTTTTGACCAGTATTTTTGTTATAAAATACCGTCATGATGAACAACCGTCATTTCTTGGAATCCTTTCACTGAGTTCCTGTCATTCGGTGTTTGTTCCATGTGACGGGGAACCACTCAGGATGGATGGTTCAGGCAGTTCCCCTGTCATGGAACTCGAGGCACTTTCTGGCCAAACACTTCCAGAAACTAAAACGCTGGAAAGCTCCCTGAGAACTACTTACCTTCAAGGGTTTTTTTTCTGTTTGCATTCACACCACCAGTACGAACACTGAAGTGACATAATCCGGCTTGCGAGATTGATGTGAGAAGGAAAGAGTAGAGGAGATTTTTATATTTCGTTGAGAAGTGTCAATCATGCTGTAATTCCTCTGTCGTATATACTGTAGACTCAATAAAGCCTGGACTTCACTTTTGGTCCATTTGTCTGTATTTTTCCTTTTTTAATGCTAACATTAAGAGCTGTTGTTTACAAGGCTAATTATTTTAACACAGATTTTTAAAAATGGTGTTTGCCTGTGCTGCACTGGCTCGTGTTTGACCAGTCAACATACACTTACATCACTCATTGTTCCTCTTGTGCTGGAAGAGAACCTACCCTGAAGTAGGAGCCAAAAAAGTCCCTGAAAATGGCGTTCTAAAAATTATGATCGTTCTCGGTTCCTGTAGTGCTGAGTAATTGCAAGCAAGTATGTAGTTTTCAGAGAAATCCATTCCGATTTGACTTCCTGTATGGGCTCGTAAGGGACATCGTGACTCAAAGACAAGTGTGAGTCCCCAGGCTGGATTATTTTTGCAAAATTACAGAGACAACATATCACAAGGTTTTGACTTTGGCATCTGTGCTGTAGATGCTTCACAACCTGTGCTCGGTGTGTACAGCATGGAGTCAAATGGCATTATGGGTAATGTAGGAAACTATTAGCTAAACTGAAAACAGGCTAACATGTTAATGGAATAATTTTAAACTAGTAAACCAATGAAAATAATTCTCAAATAAAATCTTTTCACACAACTGAAGATGCCATTGTTTATAAACGGGTATAAATCTGCTGTAATTGGTTCAGGATGGATTTTTTATGCACATGCTGCTTTAGCACTGGTGTTGGGATTAATGCTTCATTCGGCCCAGTAGTCTGGAGAAAAGTTCAGCTAGTTATACTGCACAGATTGGAACGCACTCTTTCAAGTAGGAACAGAAAGTTTCAGCAATTGATTGGCTGTTTCACCTCAACAAGGTTCTACGATTGGTGCTACAATAAAACAACCAGCTCTGAGGACAAACACCTTCCACTCTCCAAGTATGACGGCTGATTCAGTGGATTTAGATGTTATTTGGTGTTGGAGGCCAAAAGAAACTATGAGGAATTCTAACTAGTAGAAATAATCTCATTTATAAATCATAACCAACACTACCATTATTTCCTTAACCCTAATCTGAACTGTTTATAACAGTGTTTGCAGTATTTACAGAAAATTTAAACAGGTGTAGACAGGTACTTATAAATATTAAATTAAAAAATAAAAACAAACCCCCAACAGAATACTTGAAATTAATTTTATTTGAGAAATTCATTCCAAAAAGACACAACACTCAATATTTTAATGTTAAAAAAATTAAATGATCTGACAGGTATAGAGAAAGTCCAACAAGCCCTGATTAAAAATACAGTTTTAAAGGCACACATTCATCTGTTCGTATATAAAACATAGACTTTTTGAGGTGAATGAATAACAGCGGAGAATCATCCAGTCAATAACAAACTGCATAGCTTTCTTCCAGCAGAAAAATCTCTCATCAAGGTATTTAATTGTAACAAGCGTCCTGTATTTATGGCTTTATGGTGTTTAAGCTGAAATATTACGTAGCTGCTTCGACTTTAATTATCCAGAAAACATAATAAAAGAAACGTATACATCAAATAGACTGTAGTGCAATACAAGTAAATGCCTTCACCTTGATTCCCCTAAAAACCCGATATTACGATGGAAAACATTATCAGAGTGAGTATCATCTGCATGAAGAACATCATGCTTGGAAAATATGAAAGGAGTAAGTGTGCCATAAAGATTACATACAGGACCAAAGATTTTGATAAAAAGAAGAGATTATTTTAAAAGCTGTATGGGAAAAGGAGATGAGGATTCGCTGATGCTGCACACAAATGATGAGAGCCACAGATTGTCTTCAGCCTTCATGTGTGAACGTATACAGGGTATTATAAATGTGTTAGATCAAATATATCCTGTCGAAAATGTCCATGACATCATCAATAACAACAACAAACAGCACACTGACTAACCTTAATACGTTGAGCAGATGAAGTTGAGTGTGTTGCTCTGAGGCAGGCTGATCCACTGCTGCTCTCCTCCAGACTGCACTGCTCCGGTTCTCTCCTCATGGCTGCAGTCTTCGAACCCTGTCCCATTCCCCAGAGCCCAGTCCTGGTAGCACATCATCTCTCCAGTCACCCAGTACCAGAAGCCCAGAGCGCAGGTGTGACGCAGGCCGAGCCACACGTGTTCAGTGGAGGCGTTTTGAGCCACTTCCTTCACCCAGTGCTGCGTCTCTTCAGTGTGCACTGAGACCAGGTCATGATGATGGTTCCTGCAGTATCTCAGAGCTTTTTTCCAGGTCAGATTCTGCTTAACCAGGATGAGATTTTCTGGAAATTCTAGGGAAGAAAAATCATAAAAATATGCATTCCAACATCTTCACAGTCGATAATATACAGTGTGAAATTCTTCAGTCAGTGTTTTATATATATTTAACATCCCTAAAAAGGTTTCAGTTCATCCTGTGTCCTAATAAATAAACATACATGTTGAATAAGTGTAATGTAACTCACTCTCATGACAGATGAATGGGAGTTTTTCTGTGCAGTTCACATCACTCCAGTCGTGTGGCTCAGA
Organism: Neoarius graeffei; assembly: GCF_027579695.1. Classification (NCBI taxonomy): domain Eukaryota; kingdom Metazoa; phylum Chordata; class Actinopteri; order Siluriformes; family Ariidae; genus Neoarius; species Neoarius graeffei. Next base: position 16,496,347 of record NC_083586.1, read on the forward strand.
CACAGACACTGCAGCACAGTTCAAACCTCCACTGGGTTTGTTAGACCTCCAGTATCTGAATGAGGAATTACTCTGATCTGACCATTTCCAGGAGTCATAAAACAGACCAATCCAAGCAGGCTCATTTCCTGAACTTTGAATCTTTCCCCAGATCTCCTCATTCTCAGTTTGGTTCCTCACACTGACCAGGTCGGTGTGATTCTCTCGGCAGTAGGTCTGAGCATCACGCCAGGTCTTTTTCTTATCAATCAATATGTATCTATCAGTGTTTATGTTCTTTTCTGAAAGACATTTAATTTACATCATGAATAACTTGTTCATGACTCAATCAGATTGATATCTTTTCTGCCATCAGATGAAAAATACCATGGAAAGAAAATTAAAAAAATGTATTACTGTAAAGCCATTGATTTTTTTCTTTTATTCACATCTATTTGCAATTTCTTACCTTCATAACACACAAAAGGTAATAGCTTGTCACAGCAGAAATCATTCCACTTGCCATTCCCTTTTATCATGTGAACACAGAACTCATTTTCCTCGGAATTGTCTGGTTGTCCACTTCTCCAGTTTCTGTAAGTGTCTCCGTCTCTGTAGAAAGTTTGGTCTGCCAGAGACCACTGCCATTTCCCAGTGCCATTTCTCTGTAGACCGATCCAAGCTTGCTTTGGAGTTTCCTTCTTCAGTGTGTGATTCAGCTTCATCATCTCTTCCATGTTGTTGATGGAGGCCAAATCAGTGTATTTCTCTCTGCAGTAAGTCTGAGCTTCACTCCAGGTTTTATTCTCATTCACAAAGTGATAGCGGTGAGGAACATCTGCCCTGATACCACACACAACTGTGTACAACATAAAATGGATATAATATTAAAAAAATGAACATTATAGATGGTGTATCATGAAAGAACAAAAGCACAAATGCCAGAAACGTGCATCTCGATTCTCATAAATAAAACACACATTAAATCATAATCACACATGAATATAATTGGATCTAGATGAAACACACGATGTTGGTATGTGCTTCAACAGCTTTATGCACAAACGCCGATTAAACATTGTCTTAAGAACCGAAGAAAACCAGACTGTCAGTCGTGATTCTCTAATAAACACACACAGTTTATAGTGCACACAACACTGACCTGAGAAGAATAGGAGAACAAAAACCCATTCAGGATTCATGCCTGTAAGCAAGTAAATAAATGTATTTACATGTGTAAATCATTATTACTTATTAAAAGTAATACACATGCACCATCACTCATATCGAAAATGTCAATAAAAATTGGTGAGTAGATGTGAAAAGCTCATCAAAATACATTGATTTTTTTCTAAATAAATACCTTTTATTTTAACCCAATTATTTCTGCATGATTATACATTACATATTCATACAGGTTCCGCATTTCACTTTGTCTGACTAAGAATACACACACACACACACACACAAACCAAAAAACAACAACAACAACAACAACATCAGGATGGTTCCATGTGTGCTGGAGATATTTGTGGGGGGGAAAAACAAACCAACAAAGATTGAAGAATAATAACTAGACTGCATTTCCACAGAGAAAATGCAAAGTGTGTGCAGAGGGTCTCCAACAGAAACTGGATCGGACACGAGACCTCACACTCTAAAATCTGCATTTTAAATGGCTGAGCTCACAGTGTCATTGCACCAATGCAGCAAAGTGTTAGCATGCTAACTGCTAATGTGCCAATGCACTAATGCTAACATGCAAACTGCTACCATGCAGGAATATTAACTGCTAGCATGTTAACAGCTAACATGCTAAGGCAAAAATACTAACAGTTAATATGTTATAATGGTATGGCTAACATGCTAACTGTTAGTATGCTAATATGCAAACGGCTAACATGCCAACACCCATCACGTTAAAAGCTAGCATGCTATCATTAACATGTTGACTGTTAGCATGTTAATAGCTACTATGCTAACGGCTAGCATGCTAATATGCTAACAGCAACAATGTTAACAGGTAGCATGCTAACATGTGAACAGTTAACATGCTAATAAGCTTTTTTTAATTTATTCGTATACAATACAATTATACAAAACAATGACAATACAACTACACAAAAAAACAGAATTCAAAACACAACACCGAATTTAAAGTTGAGTGAAAAACCAAAATTAACAGTGAGGAATAATGTGTATATGGAGATGTCCGTGTGTGTGTGTATAAGGAGTAGTACTGATTTACTGTTGGACCGGGGAGATGGAGGCTAGATCGCAGAGAAGGAGGGTTACAAAGGAAATGAGTAATATTAACTTTATGTAGGATAATAATAAGAGAAATAAGAATAGGGATAAGAAGAAGAAAGAATTGATTAACTGACTGATTATAAGGATTGCCTGGGCACCCAAGTATGACCATGGTGTCTTCCCGCCCCTGCACAAGATATACCACAATGAGACGGCAGAGGGAAGGCCCTGTGTGCTAACCAGCCCACGGCCCTTAGCCCAGGGCCCCCAGCACCTCCGCCCCACCACACCTCAACTCCAGACCATCACGCAACATGCCGTATTTGTCCTATATAAGAATGTAAATGGCTATATTGTGGGCTTTCTCTAATGTATTGCATTAAAAGAAGTGTGCGCTCAGGGTGAGTCTCTGCCCAGATTTCGCCCTGCACGCCACAACAACCCTGTGTACTCATGGATATATGCCTCCTCTAAATTGTGTAAGCATTAAAAGAAGCGAGGCATGCAGTGAAACACCTGCAGAGGCATCTGCATGCACGCCTCGCTTGCCCTAGTCTGTTGTTCTTGTTATTGGTAGATGTATGATGTATGCAAACTAATATGTAGAGCTTTTAAAAGAGAATAAGGCATGTTGCGTATTGCCAGGAAGAGGTATGCGTGTGTGCGCAAAGGGCGAGTGCGCGACGGGGGCCCAGAACCCACGAATACCCCACAGCACCGACCAACACTGGTCCCATGTTGCAACCTGACAGGACTGGGTCGCCCAAGCCACCCATGGGGCCCAGGCAGAACAGGGATGAGTGAAGTAGAGAGAGGCAGAGAGAAAGAGAAAGGAGGAAAGGAGAGGGAAAAAATAAACAAAAAAAGGAGGGGGGGAAAGAGAGATTATATAGGCTAGAGATAATGAGATGATATATACACACACAAAAAAATAATAATAGTAAAAATAATAGGACGGCACGGTGGTGTAGTGGTTAGCGCTGTCGCCTCACAGCAAGAAGGTCCAGGTTCGAGCCCTGTGGCTAGCGAGGGCCTTTCTGTGCAGAGTTTGCATGTTGTCCGCGTGGGTTTCCTCCGGGTGCTCCGGTTTCTCCCACAGTCCAAAGACATGCAGGTTAGGTTAACTGGTGACAGGGGCGTATCAAGCTTTCCAAAAGTGGGGGTGTTCTGGAATGGGGAAGCCATATCATTAGAAATCGGTTTATGGTTATATACACGCCCGGCGTGTACACTGTGATGTACTGTCAATGACCGATATGGAACTTTTTCATACCCATGGTCCATGGATGCAAATGAAAGGGAGGACAGCAGAAAGCCTATAAATCCAGTTGACTCCAGCCAAGTTCTGCATTTCATGCAGAGATCTGTCATGTTGGGTTTTGGTGTTGTTACTGCCAGGGCTATGTAATTATTCAGTAAGTGAAGGCAAAAAGTATTGAGTGATAATTCTAGGTAACAGGATACTGTTCTATAACAGAGATGTCAGTATTGCTGCCTACACTGGTATACACTGATATAACCAAAACCAAAAACTTCACATAGCCCAAGAAGTCATACACAGTGTATAGATCATACACCATCATGCATAACAGTTTGGACTGGGATCGCTTTGTGTGAGCAGGAGGCATGGCTAATCAGTTCATGTTGGAGAAGCGCAGCATCCTGGAAGGACCTCTTTTAGTATAGCATTCAAATAAGACGGGGCAGTTCCTGCTTTTAATGTATTTAATTATTCAAATTTGTGTACAAAACTTGTTTGCATCATGCATTACATCAGGTTTAATGCATAAAATTTGAAAATGATGCAATAGACTACACATACAACAAACACTTAATGGCCAAATAACATTACTGTACAACAATTATTGAACATTCATTCGATTTGAAATGCTTTTAAATCTCAATTAACACAATCTTTTAGGGCATGGCACCTGGGACAACTGTTTGAACGACGGCATCGCAAGCGCTTTGAGAAGGGTCTGTCTGCAGAGCCGCAGAGCTAGGCACAGTAAGCACCGCATGCGACGTCAAACCTGGAACGGTGAATCAGGAGCGGTAAAACTGGTGTTGGCTCTGCAGCTCTGCAGACAGATACTGTATTACTGAGCGCTTTCGGCACGCTACGCAAACTGGCTATTATATTCACGCAACTGCTGATTGGTCGGGTGAGAAAAACTGTTTTGAGTCCGTTGCGTGGCTGTTTTTTGTCTAGCGTTATGGCATAGACCACGGAACGCATTTGAACGGGGGGGGCGGCACAATCACAAGAGGGTGTCACCGAAATGTTAGGTCGGACATGATGCATATAGGCTACATTATACACGGACACGCACGTAATGCTATCAGTCATGACAGCCAGCACAGAACCGCGCAGATTAAAATGCACAAGAAAAGCACCTTGGTGGTCGGTGGTAACTCAACTTAAACTGCTTGCTTGTACCAGTACTAAAGCACTATAGAGAGAAACACTGAACACAGAGAAGTGCACTCGGCGGTGCTCGGTCAGAGGAAAGTATGGGAATATGCCTGCAGTTTTGTCAGAGCTGCGTGTGTGTGTGCGCGCGTTTCCACAATATGCCAGCACATAACTGCGCAGAATAAAATGCCAAAACAGCCAACACTAATAACCCCAGCATCAGTTATGACTTTAGTCCACAATATGCCAGCACAGAAGTGCACAAACTGCCAAAACAGCCAACAGCACAGAAGGCTATACATAGATTAATCCATCGGTCATGACTTTAGCCCACAACATGCCAGCACATAACTGCGCAGAATAAAATGCTAAAACAGCCAACAGTACACAACAAAAGCACCTCGGTAGTAGGCTAACTCAACTTAAACAACTTGCTTGTATCAGTACCAATGCAGTCTAGAAACACTGAAAACAGAGGAAGCAATGCACTCGGCGGTGCTAATAGAAGTAACCAATGACTTACGCTTAAAACTTCCCAAAGGCCTGCCTGCGTCTGTCATTGGCCTGCACGAACTCCTTTGCGATGGCTGTCATGTCAGTTTGTTCCAGAATGTCACGGTGAATATGGCAGTTCATCAAGTCATTCAGTCTCTTTTGTGTCATTGTGGATCGGAGGTATGATTTCAGTCGACGAAGTGTGGAAAACGAATGCTCTGCTGATGCCGAGGGCACGAAGGCCAAAAGCCAGGGCACCGAGGCCATAAAATAAAACAATGATTTTAAGTTCATGTCTATAATGAATTTAATTTAAGGACTAATGACTCTTCTGAGGAAGATTGGAGTCCCGGTCAAAACTATCAAGCAGGTAAAGAAACATCTACAATATTATGTCTGAAGATAAGAAAATACTGAACACATCTAAACTTATCAATCCATCACTCACTTCAAAAATTGTAAAACTTATTAAACCTATATCCTCCCATAATTTTTGTTCAATTGACACCGAATGTGCAAGAGCATCTTCAGACTGTACTACTACGCAGATTTTTGATTAATCAAAATTGAGCCTGGAGTTCATCAAAATGTTTGACTGTAAATGGAACATATACTAGCATGCAGGCTACTGATTAACCCATAAGACCGAGTTCTCAATCAAGGAAAATTATTGAGGAAATAAAATGAACCGAATAGACGACAAAGAAAACATCTCTGACCTTTTATTTTTTAAAATAGCACTTTCATGTCTCAAGATCTGAAATATTAAATTGCAAATTTGCAGAACACTGCAACACTATTACACTGTTAACCCAAAAGTTCATTCTATGCAAACAGTTTGAGTAAATACCACTTTTAAAGATTAGTTTTATTGCATTACTTAAACAGTATGAGTATATGAAGAGTATACTGTATGAGACAGTCATTGGGTGTACTCATTTTTGTAATTTAAACAAACTAAAACTATCATGTTTTACCTCAGGCCACAGTGCTGCCCTGTTGTGATTGGCTCAAAACTCAAGACAAGTTGAGTTGACGGCTACAGAGGAAGTTGCGCCATTTTCTAATTTACACAGAGCAATTTAAGGTCTTTGCACTTTTGACAGCAAGCTAATTAGCATTTGTTAGCGGCTACAGTCGGTACTCGGCATGTTAAAAGTGGGTCAACGTTGTTACGACATAACGTTACTGTAGGGTATTAGGCAGAAAAAGAAATTTACCAGTCAAAAATAATATTTTATATAATCCTGATAAGCGCCGCAGGTGCGAAGACGAGCGCCGCAGGCGCGAAGTCCCTCTAGGGGGGTCTGGGGGCATGCCCCCCCAGAAAATTTTTGAAATTTAGACTTCATTTCCTGCATTCTAGGACATTTTCAGGGTGAAATGGCGTGTAATTTTTGATCAGAAATATTGCATATTTTTACTTTGTATTTTTTTCAGTTTCACTCCTAAATGTATCAGATGTATGTATGGTGTTTGATTTGGTAACAAAAGTGAAAAGAAAATAAACAACAATGAATTGTATATAATCTTTTGATCTAGTTACAGTATTTAATAAAAAAAAAACCCAACAGTATTCTATTTTACCATACCCCAATGAACCCCCCTTGTTAATCAATGTATCACACATACCTTTTCTGTCTTTTTGTGGAAAAACGAATCAGTTTTTGTCACATTCAATTTGGGGCGTTTGTTGGGATTCATCTTGATCCAGAAGAGTGAGTCAGCAAAAAAAAATGCGGTTCTCCCGCCAAGAAAGAGGAAACTACAACGCAGGGTGTTTGGCAATTTTCGACCAATCAGAATTCGCGATTTATTCAGTCCTCATGTTACAAGATTCAGTGCGGGCCAAAATGGCGGAAACGATGAAATATTCTGATTTTTCATTTCAAGTTTTCAGTATTTTTCGTATTAAACTGTGTTTCTTACGATTTGTAAATGATGGCGGAACCACACACGGACTGGCCATCGGGAGTAGCGGGAGTTTTCCCGGTGGGCCGGTGGTTCAGTGTGGGCCAGCGGAGAAAAAAAAAAAAAAAAAAAAAACAGTTGCGCGCTGGCCTTTAATATGATAAGCAATGTTAACAGTTTCTTTAAGAAACTGTTAACATTGCTTATCATATTAAAGGCCAGCGCGCAACTGTAATAAGCAATGTTAACAGTTTGTTAAAGAAACTGTTAACATTGCTTATCATATTAAAGGCCAGCGCGCAACTGTTTTTTTTTTTTTCCTCCGCCGGCCCACGCTGAACCACCAGCCCACCGGGAAAACTCCCGCTACTCCCGATGGCCAGTCCGTGTGTGGGCGGAACATAACTGGATTTATCGGATGACATGTGGGAGTATTCATGTGCGAAAATTTTCGGCATTATCGTCCGTTTGAGTATCCGTCTGTGTGTATACTTGCCCGTTGAAATCGGCAATCGCCCGTCAAATTTACGGGTGGACGGGTCTCTGCCTAATACCTTACGTTACTGTACAAGCAATGCTTATTTAACGGTAACAAACTTAAGCCCTATATGTTGAAATTCCTCTCTTATTCGTTCGTTAATTTATCACACAGTCTTACCTCAGTCAACTTCTTCCCTCCTTCTGTGAAAATTCAACGTCTCAGACGCGGACACAAGTGGGCGGGAGATGCGTTTGATTAAGTCTTCTGATTGGCTGGTGATAGATTGGTGGGTGGGGGATGCGTTTGATTAAGTCTCCTGATTGGCTGGTGATAGATTGGTGGGCGGGGAATGCGTTTGATTAAGTCTCCTGATTGGCTGGTGATAGATTGGTGTGATTATAGCACGTCGGAGCGGTTCATGCCAGGCTCGAGTCCGCTCAACATCAAAAAATATTAGTTTAGCCTATTTTTTTAATAATTTTCAAAAAGTTACCCGGTTATGGCAATAGTTTACTTCCTTGTTACACATTTTATAGTAGCTGTATAATTTTCATAATGATGTCATTTTAATCTGACAAAAGTGCGGGGGATGAAATTGTGTTTCAACAAAAGTGGGGGGGATGAAACGTACGCATCCCCCGCGGGTGATACGCCCCTGACTGGTGACTCTAAATTGACCGTAGGTGTGAATGTGAGTGTGAATGGTTGTCTGTGTCTATGTGTCAGCCCTGTGATGACCTGGCGACTTGTCCAGGGTGTACCCCGCCTTTCGCCCGTAGTCAGCTGGGATAGGCTCCAGCTTGCCCGCGACCCTGTAGAACAGGATAAAGCGGCTAGAGATAATGAGATGAGATGAGTAAAAATAATTGTTCCAGCTACCATCCGCCACCCTATTTTATATAGCTATTTACATGTGGATGTAAAGTTGTGAGTTGGATCTCAGGCACAGAGGGTCAGGTCATAACTGTAAGAAGGTGATGAAGGGTGTCCAAGGGGAGGGTGTATCCTGAGTGTTGTTTAAGTTTGGAGTGGATATATTGTCCAATGATATATAATCCGATAACAAATTTTTCCAATGAGTGATGTGTACAGTATTCCTTGATTTCCAGTTCATAAGGATTGTTTTCTTGGCGATAGTCAGCGCTACAGTGTCCAGCAGTATTTTATTCAGTGCCCCCAGGATTCTGCAGGCTTTTTTTGTGATTGTTGCGGGCTAAAATGTCTGATGTTGCGGGGGGTTTTCCAAAAAATTGCGATGAAAGTTGCGGTGTTTTTTAGGTTTTTGTTGCGATTACATTGCAGGAGGAAGTGAAAGTTGCGAGAAATTGTTGCGATTTTCTCTTTTTGTGATTAAAATTGAGTGATATGTTAAATATTAAGTTATTAAGTAAGTAAAAAACTATTAATACTAGTACTGTGTGCAGGCAGTCTCTCCTGAAGACTAAATTAAACAATAATTATAAACTAATAAAATAAATGGCTCAGGCTTCATAGAAGAAAAAAAAAACAATTTGAAAAGAATCTCACAGTATGATGCTGAAGCTGCCTAAACAATGGAAAATAAAATACCATTTTGGCAAAAATGTTGGCATCCATTAATTTCTTGTATTAAGTAAAAAAAAATAATAAAGTGCACACAGTCCTTCACCGTAAACATAACACACTTTCAGTAACAGAATTTAAGCCTATATAAACACTGACTCGCACATGCTGCTTCTCTTGAATGTATACATGGAAGTAAGGCGGAAGGTAGTTTGTCGACGTCACCTCAAGACGACGCCAACGATTGGTCAAATTTGCGGGAAAGTTGCGGTGATTGGATATAATTGCAACACCGCCCTGAATTCGCGGGGATTGGTTGAATTTGTGTCGATATTGCAAATCGCAACATCGCGAAATCCTGGAGGGTCTGTTTATTGCATGAGGTGCTTATATTGATTGTGGTTGTATCAATAAGTATACATAGGGAAGGGGTTGCTGGGATGTGACAGCCAAGAATGGTAGAGAGTGATTCTGTGACACTTATCCAAAACCTGTTGTTTGGAGTGCAATGCCAGACAGCATGAATGTATGTGTCTGGGTTATTTTGCATGCAGTGAGAACACAAATCAGAGTCAAAGCTTATTTTATATAGTTTCTGTGCAGTGAAGTGAAATCTGTGAAGAACCTTCTTCTGTATTAATTGTAGATTGCTATTTTTTGTCATGAGGTTGATGTTTTTACAGATTTGGGTCCAGAAGTCGGCACCAGGAGTAATGGACAAATCTGATTCCCATTTGTGATATGGCAGGCTTAAAGTTTTTTCTAAACGAGATATAATTTTGTATATTTTGGAAATAATTTTTTTGGGGGAGGGAATGTTGATCAACTCCATGATTGGTGAGGGGATGTCTCGGTTAGCTGTCTGGATATTAATTTTAGCTTGTATAGATGATTTAATTTGTAGGTATTCTAAAAAGTGTTTACTTTCAATGACGTGCTTCTGGACCAAACAAGGGAATGAAGCCAGATTTTTGTCTTGAATAATGTGATGAAGTTGAGTGATGCCCTTGCCTATCCATGTGAGAAAACTGAGTGTTTTTTTGTTGACAGTGAAATCGGGGTTATTCCAGATCGGGGTGCGATTTGACGGTGCTACAGGTAAATCAGTGATGTGATAGAATTTCCACCAAGCTGTCAGATTAGATGATATTGTTAGTGCTTTGAAGGATGGATGTTTTTTTAACTGACTGACTACAGAAAGGAAGGTCTGAGATCTGAATATCCTTGCAAATGATTTGTTCTATGTCTAACCAGGTGTTGTCTGAGGGGGTGGGATGTAACCATTTGTATATGTAACGAAGCTGGTTGGGCAGGGCATAATGTTGGAAGTGTGGAGCCTCTAGTCCTCCAAGTATTTTAGGTTTTTGTAGAGTGGTCAGTTTGATTCTTGGTGTCTTATTTTTCCAGTAGAATTTAATAATTGTTGAGTCTAGTGATTTAAATCAGGAAGGGGAGGGCTGTATCAGAATCATTGAGAATAAATAATTTATTTTAAACGAATTTGGCAATCCACAAAAACAATAAAACAGTTCATGAGCGATTTTGGCCTTGTTGATAGTTGGCGGCTTCAGCACCCAGACTCTAAAGGAGCAATTCCAGCGTTATGGATGTGACATTTGGACTCAAAATGGCAACAACTGACCTAGTTAATTTTTATTCCTTTCCAGTATTTTAAAATTTGTTGTATATTTTTAAGACCTCTCATATTGGAGAAGTCATGGGGAAAAAAATAATTCCCATAGTACATTTAGAACTCTAGAAAATGCCAAAAAAGACATGCGTTATGGATGTGACGGAAAAAATACCCCATTTCCAGGGTGACTACACATATTCATCAAACTCTGTGAAACTGCAAACATAATATCCAAATGCAGGCATGCATTTAATAAAGGAGTCTTAGCTGAAAATAAAAAAAAGCCTTTGTTTAAAATATTTTCTATTTCAAGCAGAATCTAGGAAGAAAAAAATCAGCGTTATGGATGTGACATAATTCCGTTATGGATGTGACGCATCTGAAATAGACATGGCATATGTTTAGAAAATCAGCAATTTAACCACCATAACCCTTTGAAAAACACTCTAAATATCAGCTAAAACTATCAAAGTTCTTAAATAATATTTAGGATGGCTATTGTTTTGCTGTTTTTTGGATTTTAGCATACATTTCTGTGGCTTGTGGCAATAATATAGAATTGTACATGATCAAAGTTGATTTTAGCTTGGGTTTTACATTATAAGAAAGAAAGACTGACAGTGACATTAGGTTGGTTACAAATTGGTTCAACTTATTCACATGTGTAAAATACAGGCCTAGGTGAGATCTCTGGGAGTGGTTTTGATGTATTACATGTTGCTTTATTTTTGCATGGTGAGGTTGACATTTACATGGAATTGCCCACAGACTACTCTTTTTTTTCTCACCAGTCCACCACTCTTATTCCCGCATTGACTATTTTCTCACTAGCAATTCTATCATGCCAAATATCTCTGATTCAACAATTCATCCCATAGTCATTAGTGATCATGCCCCTGTAACAATCAAATGGAACAGAACCCCCCCCCGAAATATAGTAATAGATGGCGCTTCAATACTTCCCTCTTGTAAGACCCCAAATTTAACAGTTTTATTAGGAAAGAGTGGGCATACTTTCTAGAAATGATTCAAAAAAATGATTCCTCTGGATCATCTCCTTCCCTTCTGTGGGAAACAGGAAAGGCAGTGCTTAGAGGAAGAATAATCTCATTTTCAGTATACAAAAAAAGAAAGAAAAAGAACAGGAAGTAGAACTAAATAAAATTAAACAATTGGAAGAGATTGACGCAAGTAACCCAACAGAAGAAACACAGATTGAACTAAGGAAATGTAAATTCAAAATCATTGAAATACTTAATAAACAAACTCAATTGATGATCCATCATTTAAGGCAGGGGTCATCAAACTATGGCCCGCGGGCTGACTACGGCCCGCCACCCCCCTTTGACCGGTCTCGATTTATTTGACCTTTATTAAGTGCTGCACACAATTATTATTAATATTAATAATATCAACAGGCCTACCTACAATTTATAATTTTCCACTCACCTTTGCCAGTGTCAATCACCTCAACTAGGCAGATGTTTCTTACCTTGACAGCTTTGTTATTTTTATTAGAAAATAAATAAATGGAATATCTGTGGTATTTCAAATTAAAACAAAGTGTGAAGACTCGATTACTACTTTTGCAAACCACTAGTAAAGATAAACAAATATGTGCCAGGAATCAAGTGTTGATATAGTAGTGTGGGTATAGTAGTGGGGATGGCTGTGCCAGGCTAGTAATCTCTACTACACAATGAGGCCTGCTGGTGGTCATATTTGTCTGGGTCATACAATTCTATGTTATATAGCTGACCCGACCCCAGCCCCCCCATCACAGTCAGGAACGACAATGTGGCCCCCAGAGAAAAAAGTTTGGTGATCCCTGGTTTAAGCCAAGAAAATTTCCACTATAGCAATAAATCAGGTAAATACTTAGCAAACCAAATCAGACGGAACATAGAAAAAGCAACAATCCCAGTCATAAAGAAGTCAGCAAGGAAGCTAACCAGCTTACCTGAAGAAATAAATCAGGTTTTCTACAATTTTTACAATAAACTATACAAGTACTCTTCAGAAATAAACCCCAACCAGGACGCCATTGACTCATTTCTTAACAGCATCAACTTACCACAACTTAATGAAAACTAAACAAATAAACTAGAGTCACCTATAACTCAACAAGAACTGTTCGAGGCTCTTAAGCGTATGCCTAATAACAAAGCACCAGGTCCAGATGGCTTCCCTGCTGAGTTCTACAAACAATTTTGGTCCATTTTGGCTCCACTTTTTATCAGGATGATCAGTGAATCAAAAAAAAAAAAAAAAAGACTTCCAGCTAGTATCACCACAGCGTCAATTTCACTCCTCCTTAAGCCCAATAAGGATCCAACAATGCCATCCAGCTACAGGCCAATCTCCCTACTCAATGATGACAATAAAATAATCACCAAAACATTGGCGCACAGATTAGAAGAGGTCTCCCCATCCATTATCCACCCAGATCAGACTGGCTTCATCAAAGGCAGAATTTCTTCCTCCAACACCCGCAGATTGTTTAACATAATGTATCACTCCTCAACTTTACAAGAAAAAAACATTATAGCAACTCTTGATGCGGAAAAAGCTTTTGATAGGGTCAACTGGAATTTCCTGTTTTCCACATTAGGGTGGTTTGGTTTTGGGGACTCGTTTATTAATTGGATTAAGATTCTCTACACTTCACCCTCAGCCACAGTGATCACCAATGGACTAACATCACACAGTTTCAGTCTGCACCAGGGAACAAGACAGGGATGCCCACTCTCCCCTTTATTGTTTATCATCTTCATTGAGCCTCTAGCTACTGCCATCCGTCAGAACCCCCACATTAAGGGAGTTCAGACTCTAAACATGCATCATAAAATCAGCCTCTATGCCGACAACATCCTACTTTTTCTTCAAGACCCCACAGTATCAGTAAAAGAAACCATTAAACTTATTGACACATTCTCTAATATTTCTGAATACTCAATCAATTGGAATAAGTCTGCAATTCTTCCATTACACTCCAACAGCTGGGATGTGACAGCCCATTCATCACCTATCCCACTATGTACTAATTATATTACATATTTAAGGATAAAGGTTTCCCCCAGGCTGTCAGATTTATTTAGTCTAAATTTTACCCCCCTGCTCAATTCAATAGATGTTGATCTCCAGCGATGGATGAACCTTCCACTATCCATCATGGGCAGGATATCAGTCGTCAAAATGTCAATATTACCCAAAATAAATTATTAATAAACAAAGCAAACATGTTATGACATGTTCACTGTTAGCATGCTAACATGTGAAGACTAATGTGCTAAATGCTAATGGTTAATGTGGTGTATGTGTGTGTGCACACATATTCCTAATAAAGTGGCCACTGAGTTGAAGTGCTTTTAGTTGAAGTGCTTCACACACTAATTATTTTTCCCATATAGAATTTTAAAAGGGCGGCATGGTGGCGTAGTGGTTAGCGCTGTCACCACAGCAAGAAGGTTCGGGTTCGAACCCCGTGGCCGGCGAGGGCCTTTCTGTGCGGAGTTTGCATGTTCTCCCCGTGTCCGCGTGGGTTTCCTCCGGGTGCTCCGGTTTCCCCCACAGTCCAAAGACATGCAGGTTAGGTTAATGGTGACTCTAAATTGACCGTAGGTGTGAATGTGAATGGTTGTCTGTGTCTATGTGTCAGCCCTGTGATGACCTGGCGGCTTGTCCAGGGTGTACCCCGCCTTTCGCCCGTAGTCAGCTGGGATAGGCAAGGCAAGTTTATTTATATAGCACATTTCATACACAGTGGCAGTTCAATGTGCTTTACAGAAGTAAAAGCAAAACAGTAAACAATAGAAAATAAAATTACATAAAATTAATGGGGAAGAAAAATAAGAATTAAACAATAGTAGAAATAAAATAATAAAATGAAGTAAAAGTTCAGTAAAAATAACAGCAGAATAAAATAGAATAAAAGTTAAGTAAAGTTTAAAACATGCAGAGACTGTTAAAGTTAAGAAAGTTTAAAACATGTAAAGATGACAATATTAATCAGTTAGCAGAAAGCATCTGAAAACAGCTTGGTCTTTAGTCTAGATTTGAAGCTGCCAACAGCAGGAGCATTTTTAATGTCCTCTGGGAGTTGGTTCCATAGCTGTACTGCATAGTAGCTAAAAGCTGCTTCACCACACTTTGTTTTAACAACAGGTTTTACCTAGTCTGGCTAACACGACTTCAAAGCTCTACGAGCTATTGGTCTGGCCAAGATATTCAGCCCAACTGTTTCCCAGAGCCCGTGGTTGATCCGTCTCCCTGAAATGCCTCAGTTTGCTACTGGTCGAAGCCAGAAAAGGCTGTGACGAAGCTTAAACCAATCACATCACTCTTTCCTCTGACGTATGTGACGCCACGATAGGATTCTCGCTGAGCCCCATTGATTTGGCTACTAGCGGGGCTAACTGGTAGATTAAACTCTTACCGAAGCCGGTCGGGAGCAAGGCGAAAACGTCCTTCCTTTCAATAAATACCTCCAGGGCTGCTCTTTGCTCCGTTTTCAATGAGAACTTCCCGTTGAATGCTTTCAATACAGCATGATTCTGTAAACAATCTATGGCTTCCGGTCACAGTTCTACTACGTCACTGCCTTGAACACGCCTCTACCCAGGGCCGTTGGAGATGCTCAAAGTTGATTGGCTCCCGATTTTTCCAGAGCTTGGAAGAGCTGGAGATGGCTTGCCTGGCCAGACTAAGCTCGCAACAGGCCCTCGTGTTGCGTCACGCTTAGGATGGGCGGGCCCAGGCTAGGTTTTACCAGTAAATTTTGCTGCTGCGATCTGGTAGATCTGATTGGGTTAGGCCACTGCAACATATCAGAGAGGTAATTGGGCCCTGTACCATTTAGAGATTTGTACACCAGCAGCAATGCTTTAAAGTCAATTCTGTAGCTTACTGGAAGCCAGTGAAGGGACCTTAGAATTGGAATAATGTGCTCTGTTCTTTTTGTTCGTGTGAGAACCCTAGCCGCTGCATTTTGAATCACCTGAAGTCGTTTGATGGTCTTTTTTGGCAGGCCTGTGAAAAGGCCATTGCAGTAATCAACCCTACTAGAGATGAAGGCATGTATAAGTTTTTCCAGATCATTTTTTGACATAAGTCCTCTTAGTTTGGAAATGTTTTTTAGGTGATAAAATGCCGATTTAGTGATTGCTTTCATGTGACTGTCAAAGTTTAGCTCGCTGTCAATGAAAACACCAATATTTTTAACCATATATTTTGTTTTAATCCCCTTTGTGTCAAGAATAGTGGTAATCCTGAGTCTTTCATCTTTTTTCCCCCAAATAGAATTACTTCTGTTTTATCTGTGTTCAGCTGAAGAAAATTTTGTGACATCCAGTTGTTGATTTGGTCGATACACTGGTAGAGACATTCAAGGGGGGCATAATCATTAGGTGATAGAGCAAAATAAATTTGGGTGTCATCTGCATAGCAGTGATACAAAATTGAGTTGTTCTTGATAATTTGTCCAAGTGGGAGCATATAAAGGTTGAATAGTAATGGTCCAAGAATCGACCCCCGGGGGACACCACAGGTCAAAGACATTGATGTTGAGGTACAATTTCCCATGGTAACAAAGAAGCTTCTATCTTTTAAGTATGATTTTAACCAATCGATAACTTTACCAGTCAACCCAACTCAGTGTTCAAGTCGATATAGCAGTATGTTGTGATCAACAGTATCAAAAGCTGCACTGAGGTCCAGTAACACCAGGACCGATGTTTTGCCTGCATCAGTATTAAGACGTATGTCATTTATAACTTTAATCAGCGCTGTTTCAGTGCTATGTCAGTGCTATGTAACTTTCAGTCACGAAATCCTGACTGAAAGTTATCAAAACAGCTGTTTGATATCAAGGCGGCAGTTAATTGATTGAAGACAATTTTTTCAAGGATTTTCCCGATGAATGGTAGATTTGATATTGGCCTGTAGTTCTTCAATACTGAAGCATCCAGATTATTCTTTTTAATTAGGGGCTTTACAACGGCTTTTTTCAGGGACACAGGAAAAATGCCAGTCTCTAGGGATGTATTTATGATCTGAAGCACATCTGTAATTATTAGGTGAAGAACAGACTTAAAAAAGTTGGTGGGCAGAATGTCCAATTCAGATGTTGAGGAACTGAGATTTTGTACAGTTTTTTCAAGAGTCTCGTAATCAATTAAACAAAATTCTGACATTGTGTTGAAATTGTCTGTGTCACTGGTGATTGCAGCTTTTCAATTATTTGCAACTGAGATATATTATGAGCAATATTCTGCCGTATTTTATCAATTTTACCTTTGAAGAAGGATGCAAACTCATTGCATTTATTAACTGAGAGAAGTTCAGGTACTAATTGTGGTGGGGGATTAGTTAGCTTCTCTACTGTTGAAAATAGCACACGGGCATTATTCATATTCCTGTTGATGATGTTGGAGAAGAAAGACTGTCTTGCTTTGTGAATTTCATAATTATATTTACAAAGCATCTCTTTATGGATTTGATAATGGATGTGAAGTTTAGATTTGTGCCATTTTCTTTCAGTCTTTCTACATCCTCTCTTTAACAGTTTAACAGCTGGGTATTGCTTCCATGGTGCTTTCTGCTTGTCATTGACTCTTTTGATTTTGAATGGAGCAATATCATCCATAATTTGGGTCATATTTAAATTAAAAATTTCCAGTAAATCATCTACAGAGTCTGACATTTTGGTTGAGATCCGAGAGAGAGCTTGTTCAAAGAGAACACGTGTTGTCGTTTATGACTCTCCTACCCATAGTCGTTGAGCTGTTCTGAATGTGAGGGGACATAGAAACATCAGAGAAAACACAGAAATGATCAGATAAGGCCAGGTCAACAACAGTAGTAGAAACAGTAAGACCCTTTGCGATAACGAGGTCAAGGGTATGACTACAAGAGTGGGTCGGCCCCTGTACATGTTGTACTAGGTTGAAGTTGTCAATAAGTGCAAGTAGTTCTCTGGAATAAGTGTTTTCAGGATTATCTACATGCAAGTTAAAATCCCCAGATATAATAAGACAGTCAAACTCTAAGCAAATGACTGACAACAGTTCACCAAACTCTTCCAGAAAAACTTTGGCTGAATGTCTCGGAGGCCTGTAAATAGTTAATAACAATATGTTAGGAGAGCATGTAACAAGTGCACATAAGTGTTCAAAGGATGTAAAATCACCAAGTGAAGATAGGCTCCAGCTTGCCTGCGACCCTGTAGAACAGGATAAAGCAGCTAGAAATAATGAGATGAGATGAGAATTTAAAAAAAAAGATAAAGTTATTTTTCCTCACATGTTCAAAAACTGAAGTGTGTGAGTTTGTGCAGGCTGCGTCAGAAAGACTGTCAGACACCATGGGTGCAGCCTGCTGTATAATTGTAACATGTTTCTGAGGCTCTCAGACTGTTCAGAGTCACTAAGGACAACAACACTGAGACTGAACGGTATCCATAGTAACCATCTACCATACCATAGTAATCATGCTGACTATGATAGAGCAAAACAACTGAAATGGAAAATGAATGAAAACAAACTAAATAAAAAAAGTCTTTCCAGCTCTGCACAGTCAGTCAATGATAAAACATCTTTAAATTGTACCAAAAATCTTTACTGTTATAATCGTGCTTTGGAGACCTTTCAGTAAAACGAGGAGACGCACTAAAATTACATTCATATGAAGTCCATGTTTCCAAAACACCACATATTCTCACTTCAGGTTTTTATTATAGCAGTCACAGCTGAGCAGAACTTTCAACATGGTTAAACACTAAAACCGACAGAAAGAGCTTGAAAAACCCTTTAAAATGACACCAAGAACAAGTTTATAAGTTGAGAAATAAAACACTGGTCATTTGAAACTTGCAAATTATCAACATAATTGTCTCATTTGTTTTTCACTGAAATTCAGACAAAAGTTGTGGCCTGAAGAATAAAAATAAGGATTTATTGTCATAACCTTAATTTTTGAGATCCTGACCCACCTAATACACTGCTTTATGTAAGAAAGTGACATTTCTTTGGAAGTTGTGGTGTGAAATGTTCAGGAATCAAATTTCCTTGTAATCTTTCATGATTATTTATGTTCTTGGGCCATGGAACCAAATTTTACAGGCAACAAAACTCATGTGGTCTTCATTCAAATTCACTGAGATTTCGTTCACTTGTAGTTCAGTATATAAGCTAAAAGTCTATTACAGTTTAAAGACTGTTTTTAGTCGCCTTCAGCAAAAACACTGATGATCAGTCCCCCCAGGATTCCGCGGGCCTTTTTTGTGATTGTTGCGGGCTAAAATGTCTGATGTTGCGGGGGTTTTTCCAAAAAACTGCGATGAAAGTTGCGGTGTTTTTTAGGTTTTTGTTGCGATTACATTGCAGGAGGAAGTGAAAGTTGCGAGAAATTGATGCAATTTTCTCTTTTTGTGATTAAAATTGAGTGATATGTTAAATATTAAGTTATTACTGAAAAACTATTGATTAAAAAAAACAAAAAAGACACTGAGAAATGGTCCTATAAACAACTTTACCAATATAAAAGATTACCAGGACTACAAAAATGCAGAAAAATAGGCTTTACTTATCCAAATGCACCTGTTGGTTCAAAAGTTAAAGTGCATAGAACCTCACAGCACAACATGAAGTTACCTTAAAATATAATATAAATGCCTCAGCTTTCATGTAAGAAAAAAAAACTATTAATACTAGTACTGTGTGCAGGCAGTCTCTCCTGAAGAATAACTTAAACAATAATTATAAACTAATAAAATAAATGGCTCAGGTTTCATAGAAGAAAAAAAAGCAATTTGAACATAATCTCACAGTATGATGCTGAAGCTGCCAAACAATGGAAAATAAAATACCATTTTGGCAAAAATGTTGGCATCCATTAATTTCTTGTATTAAGTAAAAAAATAATGTTAAGTGCACACAGTCCTTCACTGTAAACATAATACACTTTCAGTAACAGAATTTAAGCCTACATAAACACTGACTCGCACATGCTGCTTCTCTTGAACGTATACGCGGAAGTAAGCAGTGTTGCCAGATACTGCTGATGTTTTCCCGCCCAAAATATGTTCAAGACCCGCCAAAATGCACTTGAAACCGCCCAATCTGGCAACACTGAAAGTAAGGCAGAAGGTAGTTTGTCGACGTCACCTCAAGACGATGCCAACGATTGGTCAAATTTGCGGGAAAGTTGCGGTGATTGGATATAACCGCCCCGAATTTGCAGGGATTGGTTGAATTTGCAAATCACAACATCACGAAATCCTGGAGGGTCTGGATGATTTTATGAGCCGCAAAACAGGCGGAAAATGAAGCAATCAGCAGAACAGGGCAAAAACCAGAGAAACAAAGGTTTAAAGGATAAATGAAGGTTTGATATGTCAAGCTAAGAGACACTGGAGCGTACTTTACATTGAGTATGGCTTCTGAAAATCCTCAGCTAGAGTTGATGTGAGTGTGTGAACCTGTCCGTGTGTGACAGAGTCCAGGTGGAGGTGATCAGTATGTGACGTGGTCGAGATGTTCCTGGAGGCCATGTTTGTAGGCTGCAATGTGTTCTGCGAAGTTGAGTTTGATGTTGATTCTGGTCCTGACGTGATGGTAAAACACACAATCTCGAGCAAAGCTATTTTTTTTTTAAACAAACGTCTCTATATCCCAGGAGAATTAAACAGACCCTCCAGGATTTCGCGATGTTGCGATTTGCAAATTCAACCAATCCCTGCAAATTCAGGGCGGTGTTGCAATTATATCCAATCACCGCAACTTTCCCGCAAATTTGACCAATCGTTGGCGTCGTCTTGAGGTGACGTCGACAAACTACCTTCTGCCTTACTTCTGTGTATACGTTCAAGAGAAGCAGCATGCGCAAGTCAGTGTTTATATAGGCTTAAATTCTGTTACTGAAAGTGTGTTATGTTTACAGTGAAGGACTGTGTGCACTTTACATTATTTTTTTTTTACTTAATACAAGAAATTAATGGATGCCAACATTTTTGCCAAAATGGTATTTTATTTTCCATTGTTTAGGCAGCTTCAGCATCATACTGTGAGATTCTGTTCAAATTGTTTTTTTTTCTTCTATGAAGCCTGAGCCATTTATTTTATTAGTTTATAATTATTGTTTAATTTAGTCTTCAGGAGAGACTGCCTGCACACAGTACTAGTATTAATAGTTTTTTTTTTTCTTACATGAAAGCTGAGGCATTTATATTATATTTTAAGGTAACTTCATATTGTGCTGTGAGGTTCTATGCACTTTAACTATTGAACCAACAGGTGCATTTGGATAAGTAAAGCCTATTTTTCTGCATTTTTGTAGTCCTGGTAATCTTTTATATTGGTAAAGTTGTTTATAGGACCATTTCTCAGTGTCTTTGTTTTTTTTAATCAATAGTTTTTCCAGTAATAACTTAATATTTAACATATCACTCAATTTTAATCACAAAAAGAGAAAATCGCAACAATTTCTCGCAACTTTCACTTCCTCCTGCAATGTAATCACAACAAAAACCTAAAAAACACCGCAACTTTCATCGCAATTTTTTGGAAAAACCCCTGCAACATCAGACATTTTTGCCCGCAACAATCACAAAAAAGGCCCGCGGAATCCTGGGGGGACTGAATAAAAAGCCCAATCCTGGAGAGTTTTATCTAAATATTATGGTTAGAGTCAGAGAAAGACTGAACTTTTATTAGAGGGGTGAAGATAAACACTCTGCAATCTATGGATGAGAATCACTGATGCCTCTGTGCCTGTGAATATCGAACGGCACACCCCATGGTCCATTCTTACAATGCCTTCATTTGTGACCATGGAAATAGCAAAATCACGCAGATAGGCTTGGACTCTAACATAATCGCAACACACACTCATGCTGGCATGAAAACAAAACCCAAAAACAGCTGTTCTTCGCAAACTCTCTCGAGAAAAGCCGTACAACTGAAATAAGCTGATCCATTTTGGTAAGAAACAATGATTTCAAACAATACTTCACTTATTTGTATAGACTACACATTATTTCTTATGATATGTGTTATAGTTAGAGAGTATTGTACCTCTGATATTATATCGATATTAATGGTACTATTTGATTCTTACTAAACTATACACACAAAAAAAATGATAAGATATCCATACCTGTAATATTTCTGATGGACTTTACTGGAGCAGTGAATACAAATCCTCCCAGGATGCGTGTTAACGTGTGTTCATTTGTCTTCTTCTCACCTTCTGCTCCTGAACTGGACAGATATGTCATTATATCTCTGTCCTCCTTCATTAACCCCACCCATCCCTTTGCCTTCAGGGCTTTATTTTCCATCAGCAACAACATCCACAACATGCAGGCTCTCAGTTCTGGTGAAGAGGAAACACCAAACACTTTGCATAAGCTGGCACCAGATGACAGAAACCTTACTGTTTCAATATCTCAGCAGTGATGAACTCCATTAACCCCTGAAAGTACAGAATATTATGATGTGTGTATTTTATGGTAGGTATCATGAGGAATTTGTTTGCATAAAGTACAGCTATGTGCCATGAAAGTCATTACAGAATGGAGTCTTTTTTCTTCTTTTACTTGTGTTTGCATGTACAACACAGCTTAACAGAGAGAGCTGAATTAATGACATGCAGCTTATCTTCATTTGTAGCAAAGTATCCCAGAAAGTAAATGTACATCAGACTGTACTTCTAAATGTGAATTTACTGAACAATGTACCTCAGAATGGAGCTGCTGGGCCTCTTATATAGTGTATGTAATAACACTCAATTTCGTTGCAACTCTAAAGCTTCGGAGACCTTTCACTAAAAACAATATGTAATCCTAGCTAAATGAAACCACACATGCTCTGAGATGGGAGTGCACGATGGCTGAGCACTGGTGGAAAAAAGACAGACTACATGCATCTTGTGCAATTTTCCTAGAATTCTTGAAACAAAATGAATCCACTGCAAAAAAAATTTCTGGATTAATCTCACACACACACACACACACACACAAAAAAAATAAATAAATAAAAAATAAATAAATAAATAAAATAAATAAATGCTCCTGGACCACCATCAACTCCATCCTCAATCCTTTAATCAATACTTTCCTGGAAGCTTCACCTGACATGTGCGAGTTCTTCATAAATTTCTTCATCAATAAAATCCAGGATATCAGGTAAAGCGTTCCATCTCCATCAGAAGATTATCTGCTCCAATACTACCATTCAGCCACCTTAATCACTTCAAGCTGTCAGGGAAGACTTGGAGATGGATGTAATTGCAGAAGTAGTTTTATTAAGAAAAAGGACACAGGCAAACAATCCAAAATGGCGAGCAGGAATCATAAACATGATAAAAAGTGAATGGTCAAGCAAGGCACAAACAAAGTATCACAGGCAAGGACAAAAGCGTAAACAGGAATCAGGAAACCAGATTGCAAACAAAGAACTAAGGCTTGGTAAAGCATCCGCAATGTAACTCAATACTTCGCAGTGAGCGTGTGTTTCATGGGCGTCGCCACCACTGAATGTGAAGGGGACGTGTCCCCTGGCTAAATGAAACCTGTAAACCAATTACGAGGATAACCAAAAATCTTCCCATGCCTCTACACGAGGATAACCAAAAAAAAAAAAACCTCTTCCCGTGGCTCTTCCACGACGATAACCAAAAAAAAAAATCTTATAAATAGATAACTGGGTTTTTCTGATACTACCAACCAGGCAGAAGTCCCCCCCAACTAATAACTAATCAATTAAAAGAGACCCCTTACCTGATTGGAAGTATCCCCGTACGGGCCACCAAATTGTTAGTTTTTTTTTTTCCATCTCTGGCCCTCACCATCTCGAGATCGGTCCCTTCGTGTCACCCAGATGTCTGGGGGTGAGTCGCAGAAAAAAGAAAGGAACCCCACAATCCAGTTCGCAATCTTTATTCGCAAGTCCCCCAATACAACGAGAGAATACAGGGATTTTTTTATGTGTCTTATCTGTGTGGATGAAATGACATCACTGTTTGTTATCTGTCTATGTGTGTGTGTGTGTGTGTGTGTGGATATGCAGCTATGCTATGTGTGTGTGTTATGTGTGTGCGTCATAGGATGTCAGACTATGACAACAGTGACTAGGTCAGTAAACCTTGGACTGAGCAAAACACATCTTAATAAGCAATATATTTCATATTAGCAGATGTTCTAACAGATATCAACATTTACGCACAACCTTAGGTCAGAGATAGAATGTTCCAAAAGATATCAGTATTATGTCTCGAGCAATGTGTCTAGCTTAGACAGAAGGTCACACAGTAACTTGGTCAAGTTACACAGAATTCAATGCCTTCTAGCTGAAATAGTAAAATAGAACAGAACAATATTAAAAATAAATCCTTACAATTTTGTCACAAAATAAATTACTGCCTTCTTGGTCAAGAATAAATACTTACAATTATTTATCCTTACAAAGGAATTAAACCTTACAATTTCACATTTTATAATTCTTCGTTTGGATCCCCCCATGCTTAACATAAAATATTAGTTCACCCAGCGCCGTTTCTATTGCTTCGTGAAAGAATCCATTCCACTTGATTGATAAGAGAATACACATAGCACTGAAAATCCACTCTGGGTTTTCCGGGCGTTACCTACAACAACTCACCGCATGCAAGTGAAGTGAATCTCAGTGCAAGCAGAGAAATGTTGGTGCAGCTGCTCGAAAGTGGAGGAGGTAACGTCAGCCCCATTGCCACCTCACAATGTCTAGCTTTTGCTAAAACTTTATTCTTTTGTTATATGCCCTGAATGTACATCAGACTGTACCTCTGAATGTGAATTTACTGAACAATGTACCTCAGAATGGAGCTGCTGGGCCTCATATATATTGTATGTAATAACACTCGATTTCGTTGCAACTCTCAAGCTTCAGAGACCTTTTGCTAAAACCAATATGTAATCCTGGCTAAATGAAACCACACATGCTCCGAGATGGGAGTGCACGATGGCTGAGCATTGGTGGAAAAAAGACAGGCTACATGTATCTTATGCAATTTTCCTAGAATTCTTGAAACAAAATGAATCCACTGTAAAGACCATTAAAAAAAAAAACCCACCATCAACTCCATCCTCAAGCCTGTCATCACTACTTTTCTGGAAGCTTCACCTGACACGTGTGAGTTTTTCATAAATTTCTTCATCAGTAAAATCCAGGATATCAGGTCAAGCGTTCCACCTCCATCAAAGATCATCTGCTCCAATACTACCATTCAGTCATCTTAATCACTTCCAGCCAATATCTCTTTCTCAGCTCACTACGATCATTGTTCTATATTTGAAGCCAACAGACTGCACATTGGACACCGTCCCCACATGCCTTTTTATGGAGGTTTTTGCTACAGTTGCTCCCCTGGTTCTAGCCATAATAAACAGTTATTTAATAAATGGTAGTGTACCCCCACATCTCAAAACACACCATCGTCCAACATTTACTCAAGAAGCCCAATCTCAGTCCCTCTGTTCATCATGACTAAAGGCCTATTTCTAACCTCTCATTTCTTTCCAAAGTCATGGAAAATGTTTTCACTCAGCTCTTCTCTTATCTACACTAATTTAACTGAGCACTACTCAGAACTGTTAAAAGTCACAAATGACATTTCAGTGAACACTGATTGTGGTCTATGTGCAGTTTTAGTCCAACTGGATCTCAGTGCGGCATTCAATACTACTGACCAAAACATCTTGCTTTAATGTCATGGTTCTTCTCTGAACTGGTTCACCCCTGACCTCAAGGGCAGAACCTTTTCTGTTAACATTGGCAGTTCCTTCTCATCATCTGCACCCATTTCAAGGTTCCATTTTGAGCTCCCTTTTATATTCCCTTTACATGCTTCCTGTAGGTTCTATCTTTCAGAAATATTGTATTCCTTACCACGGTTAACAATACACGGTTCTACGTCCTTATTAAACTTGACAAAATCTGTGCCATAAGCGACCTGTTAAACTGCCAAATTGACATGAACTGCTGCATGGCAAATAACTTCTTTCAACTGAATGAAAATAAAACAGAAGTCATTATCTTGGACCCTGCACCCTCTCTCACTGTTGTTGGTAATCAGCTTGGTTCACTATCTATCAATCATAAAGACTGTGTCAGAATGACTATCTATTCTACGTTCTTTTATTATTGGTTCACTGTGCAGAACCTTTGGGGCAGCTCTTCTTGTTTGTTAAATGTGCCGTAGAAATCAAGTTTACTTGACAATGTACCTTGGAATATGAAATTACCTCAAAAATGTACCTCAGATTGTAGCTACTTCCCAATGTGAATATACAGTGGGGCAAAAAAGTATTTAGTCAGCCACCAATTGTGCAAGTTCTCCCACTTAAAAAGATGAGAGAGGCCTGTAATTTTCATCATAGGTACACTTCAACTATGAGAGACAGAATGGGGGAAAGAATCCAGGAAATCACATTGTAGGATTTTTAATTAATTAATTGGTAAATTCCTCGGTAAAATAAGTATTTGGTCACCTACAAACAAGCAAGATTTCTGGCTCTCACAGACCTGTAACAACTTCTTTAAGAGGCTCCTCTGTCCTCCACTCGTTACCTGTATTAATGGCACCTGTTTGAACTCGTTATCAGTATAAAAGACACCTGTCCACAACCTCAAACAGTCACACTCCAAACTCCACTATGGCCAAGACCAAAGAGCTGTCAAAGGACACCGGAAACAAAATTGTAGACCTGCACCAGGCTGGGAAGACTGAATCTGCAATAGGTAAGCAGCTTGGTGTGAAGAAATCAATTGTGGGAGCAATTATTAAAAAATGGAAGACATATAAGACCACTGATAATTTCCCTCGATCTGGGGCTCCACACAAGATCTCACCCCGTGGGGTCAAAATGATCACAAGAATGGTGAGCAAAAATCCCAAAACCACACGGGGGGACCTAGTGAATGACCTGCAGAGCTGGGACCAAAGTAACAAAGGCTACCATCAGTAACACACTACGCCGCCAGGGACTCAAATCCTGCAGTGCCAGACGTGTCCCCCTGCTTAAGCCAGTACATGTCCAGGCCCATCTGAAGTTTGCTAGAGAGCATTTGGATGATCCAGAAGAGGATTGGGAGAATGTCATATGGTCAGATGAAACCAAAATAGAACTTTTTGGTAAAAACTCAACTTGTCGTGTTTGGAGGAGAAAGAATGCTGAGTTGCATCCAAAGAACATCATACCTACTGTGAAGCATGGGGTTGGAAACATCATGCTTTGGGGCTGTTTTTCTGCAAAGGGCCAGACGTGTCCCCCTGCTTAAGCCAGTACATGTCCAGGCCCATCTGAAGTTTGCTAGAGAGCATTTGGATGATCCAGAAGAGGATTGGGAGAATGTCATATGGTCAGATGAAACCAAAATAGAACTTTTTGGTAAAAACTCAACTTGTCGTGTTTGGAGGAGAAAGAATGCTGAGTTGCATCCAAAGAACATCATACCTACTGTGAAGCATGGGGTTGGAAACATCATGCTTTGGGGCTGTTTTTCTGCAAAGGGACCAGGACGACTGATCCGTGTAAAGGAAAGAATGAATGGGGCCATGTATCATGAGATTTTGAGTGAAAACCTTCTTCCATCAGCAAGGGCATTGAAGATGAAACGTGGCTGGGTCTTTCAGCATGACAATGATCACAAACACACCGCCTGGGCAACGATGGAGTGGCTTCGTAAGAAGCATTTCAAGGTCCTGGAATGGCCTAGCCAGTCTCCAGATCTCAACCCCATAGAAAATCTTTGGAGGGAGTTGAAAGTCCGTGTTGCCCAGCAACAGCCCCAAAACATCACTGCTCTAGAGGAGATCTGCATGGAGGAATGGGCCAAAATACCAGCAACAGTGTGTGAAAACCTTGTGACTACTTACAGAAAATGTTTAACCTCTGTCATTGCCAACAAAGGGTATATAACAAAGTATTGAGATGAACTTTGTTATTGACCAAATACTTATTTTCCATCGTAATTTGCAAATAAATTCTTTAAAAATCAGACAGACAATGTGATTTTCTGGATTTTTTTTTTCTCATTTTGTCTCTCATAGTCGAGGTATACCTATGATAGAAATTACAGGCCTCTCTCATCTTTTTAAGTACGAGAACTTGCACAATTGGTGACTGACTAAATACTTTTTTGCCCCACTGTACCTAAGCATGTAAATGTACCTTTGAATGTGAATTTAGCTCAAAAACATCCTTCAGAATACACCTCAGATGTAAATATATCTCAGAATGTGAATTTACTTTACAATGCATCTCGGAATATGAACGTGCCTCAGATTATACATGCTTCACAATGTGAATATACGTCAGAATGTACCTCAAAATGTGAATGAATCTTAGTAAAATTTACCAGCAGAAAGCTTACACAAGGCAATTTGGTTAGGATGAGTGATGGGGCCTGGTTTTCCCCCAGCTAATTTAGTCTTATCCTGTGAGTGAAATACTTCAAAAACAAACCAAACCCTTATGCTTGTGTTTAAGTCTTACCAATTTGATATGGAACATAAAGTCTCGTGGGGGCAGCACGGTGGTGTAGTGGTTAGCGCTGTCGCCTCACAGCAAGAAGGTCCTGGGTTCGAGCCCCGGGGCCGGCGAGGGCCTTTCTGTATGGAGTTTGCATGTTCTCCCCGTGTCCGCGTGGGTTTCCTCCTGGTGCTCCGGTTTCCCCCACAGTCCAAAGACATGCAGGTTAGGTTAACTGGTGACTCTAAATTGACCGTAGGTGTGAATGTGAGTGTGAATGGTTGTCTGTGTCTATGTGTCAGCCCTGTGATGACCTGGCGACTTGTCCAGGGTGTACCCTGCCTTTCGCCCGTAGTCAGCTGGGATAGGCTCCAGCTTGCCTGCGACCCTGTAGAAGGATAAAGCAGCTAGAGATAATGAGATGAGACAGAAAGTCTCGTCTGTCTGTGTTGTACTTCCCACATCAATAGTTCAAAATTTGCAAATTAATGCTAATAACTCTCAAACATACGAGTCCTGTTTCATAGCTGCTGCTCCTGACTGCCATCAGCCATGAGGACTGACAATCACACTGTTTATGCCTAGTTTTTTGGAAGTGACTGACACAGAGGCCAAACCTCTCTCATTGTGACTGACAGGTGCAGCAGCCTTGCCTCCTTCACTATGATTAGTAGACACCGAGCCCACGCCTCCTCCACTGGAGCTGACGAACACAGGCTACACCTCCTTCTGTGGGATGGAATGTTCCAGCCAACACAATTTCATTGGATTTCCAATGAATAAAGCTTTAAGAAACACTATAAGCTCTAATTCTGCCTCTCACGCTAATCACAAATTATGAAGTTGCAACATCTATTACTGTCCTCCTATCATCCATCAAAACCATTTTTAATCATTATATTTTCTCAGTACTCCTATTTTATGTACGTAATGAACTGCTTTATAGAAATGATTGTTCAGTTTATCGAATGAAACAGACTGGCCTTGTCAAAATGTTTCAAAGGCACCATTTACTTCACCAAGAAATGTGCTGACAATAAAAGCTCTAAATTTCTCACATGAACCCTCCACTATAACAGGAGCAGCAATAATAAATGACCTCATACATCGTTTCTATCGATTCCGTCATTGCAGGCTTGTAAAATACCCCTTTTCCTTTATTGAATCCTTGTGTTGCAACCCTGGTGACTACACACAGGAGACCCAAACAAAAACTTCAGTGACTGAAAATATTGCAATATTGTATAAGACTACTTTACTTTATTTATGCAGCATTTAGGCATCAGTTTAACTGTAACCCTACATTCACACAAGAAAGTACCAAAATTACTCATGTCACCTGAAGTTTGTCTTTTCATTGTTGCTCTTGCAGGTGTTGGTCAGATGAGTGACAGTTGTAGCTATAGCTTCTAAAAGGAACTAGGGATCAGTGTGAAACCTGGCTGTTTGATTTGAATACTCCATGCTTGGGTTCATACTACCAATGTTGGTAGATTTCCAAAACAACCTGCATTAGCTCCATCCCCTCACCAGAGAAATGCAGTACAGTAGGAGTGAAGGCTCCTTTCAGTGTAGGAGAATGAGAATAATACCTTTGGTGTATGAAATATAAAAAACTTCAATACAGTGAACAGCTTCTCAACATGACACAAGCTTCCTAATACAAGTACCTATTAATACAGATTTTAAAAGTACATTGTTTTACTTCTAAGGCATTCCCAAGGTTATGGATGTTATTTTGAATGTGATGTCATAGTTTGATATATGCTGAAAATTAACAAACTGCTACAACCCAAGATGTCAACACATTTCCTACCTCATGCCACAGTCATGTTTAAAAACCACACACATCTTAACAGCAAGACATTATTGCCCAGTTATGCAATATATATATATATATATATATATATATATATATATTTTTTTTTTTTTTTTTTTTTTTTTTTTTGCTAATGGGCTCCCCCTAGAATTGTGGAGTGTAACTTTTACACTACTGTCCTAATCCCAAATCACGGACAACTGTACACATGCATTTATTGATGAGCTGAAGGATATGCCACCAGCAAAGTTGACATCAGAAGCCAGAGAACATATATTACTCTACCTTGTGAGTCGACATCACAGGATTTTACGCAAATAAGTTTTATTTCATGTAATATCAGAAATGACCACTAACATAAAAAAGAACAGTGTTAGTTTTGCTGAAATACTGTGCTTGCAAGGCAGCTGCATAATATTACTTGCTAGTCCACCAATAAGGTGGCCAGCTCAGGAGCTGTCTTGCATCCTTTTATCTCCTTTAGCTCTCAGCAACAAGTAAAAGCCAGTCCAAGATTTATTCTCAGTTACCCACCCTTTCTTCCAGTTTTGTTCTGACAGCATCTTCTTTGGTCTCTTTGCCTCTGCCATGATATCCGTACTGAGAATACCAAGCTAGCTTCTTCAATGTAGTTGCTGATGTGTTATGTGGTACTGTAAAGCACTACGCAGTTCTCACAAGAGGTCTCTGGGACACTCCACCATAATTACATGGTGGATGGAAGACAAGCCGTTCTCCCTATTACAAGTCAGTGTACCATCAAAATGACTTTAAAGCTGATATTTTAAGGTAAAATTTCTACGTCTTTCATCCAATTTTACGAGGCAAATCATTCTGAGCGAACATGGAGTGTAACAGGAGCTTGTGATTCACAGCGCGTCCCAAAAATTAATACTAAACTCGAGTGAGGTGCAAGATTGTATTTAATCAGGTCTAACCAGTGGCAGATCAGGCTCATAAACTACAACGGAGGAGATCTGGAGTTGTTTAATCAAGTAACATGCTTGAACATGCATATGCATGCTTTCATAATAGGAACTTCAGGGGGTGCAAAGCCAAAACAAGGTATGTAGACTTCTCTTAGACAGATTTAGCCAAATCAGATTTACGGTCAATGAACCAGAGCCATGAAGATGCCTGTGGCTGTAATAATGGAGCCTGCACAACAACCTCCAGGTGTAGAAATATATTAAATGGAGCTTCTTGTACATTTTGTATTTCATCCTAGATTTGTACATTTAATCTCATTTGTAGCTCAGGATTTATAAATAGTTCAAATATCCCAAACCGTTCCTTATTTTGGGGAAAATGCTAAAGAAGAAGGGGGGGGGGGGGGATTGGTTCAGCCAAGCAGTCACATGACAGGGGAAATAAATAAGTTTTAAAAATAAAAAAACGTATTTCTAGGAAAGCCCGCTTGTCCTTTTTTTGCCCTGTTGTCGGAGTGTAAAAGAGCAGGAAATAAACTGCATGTTTTACGCCTGGAGGCAGCTCCATTTCCCTTTCTGATGACAGCAGTTTAATTCCCCATCGTGACATTAATATCACAGATCAGAGCACAGCTTCAGGCAAAATGCTCTGCTTTGGACTGTATAATTTATTTAATGGAAGGGGGAAATGATTATTGTTCATGCTGGGGCTGGATGGATTTCATTACCACAAAATTCCTGTTAATTTTGTTATTCACATTATAAAAATGATCCTCTGATATATAACAAAGATTAATAATTACATCATTTATAATAGTATAAAATAGCATTAAAAATAGTTCTGCTCAACACTGCTTCTTTAGAGATTATTTAAACCTCCGTTTCATTGTCTGTAGTTTAATAAAGCTTAAACTACATTTCAAATGACATTTAAATAAGAACTTGCTTAAAGGTGAACA
The DNA here is from genome assembly GCF_027579695.1 of Neoarius graeffei. NCBI lineage: Eukaryota > Metazoa > Chordata > Actinopteri > Siluriformes > Ariidae > Neoarius > Neoarius graeffei. The sequence goes on from NC_083586.1 coordinate 16,528,267, forward strand.
GACATACTGTGAACAAAACTGCTAAAATGAACGATAAGACCAGGACAGAATCAGTGCTGAGAAAAAAGAAAACCCCCACCCCAACCCAAGGAGAATATACAAAGTATATATAGGTTATATTTTTGAACTAGCAGGCTAGGTCGTGAACATATGCAATATAGCCAAACTAACTTGCCCAGCTTTACCTCTGGGTTAAACTTACACTGATTTGTTAAAAATAATGGGAGCTACAGTATGCTTATTTCAATCAAAATGTAGAAATGAAGAACTGAAAAGTTGAAAAACTTCCTGGGATTGGCTCCAGTTCCACAGCTACCTGAGACAGAATAAAAATGTTACTGAAGATGAATGACTGACTGAATGATGAATAAGAGAGACTGCATATAATACACAAATTGTTCTTATTGTGATACAGTAATAGTGATATTCTTATGCAGTGTTTGAGTCCAAAAGTTACGTCAGGGAAAAGTTCCTCATATTCAGAGTTGGTTTATGCACAACTTAAATCAGCTGCAAGATACAAAATAGAGTTCATGAAAGTGTTGAGTGAGTGTGTGTGTGTGTGTGTGTGTGTGTGTGTGTGAGATGCAGCCAATTTGATGACACTTTTAATAAAGTAGTAAAGAAAACTTTTCCATGTTTTGAAGGATAATCTGATCAAGCACTCATCTGTTACACACAGCTCACTTTAATTCACAACTTTATCCATAAAAAAATTTGACCCATGAGATAAATAGCTTCTCTAATTAAAATGTGTCGCCTCTGTACAAAAGAGAAATGTTAGCAGACTTTATTAATTCATAAACCATCCCTTTAAAGTCATGTTTTTGTATTTGTTTGCTTTGAAAGAGAGTTAAGTGTACTATTTACAGTTAATAAATAAATAAATAAGAAATCCCTGACTTGCCATTTCAAGGGTGTTATTTTTGAAATATTCAAATAAAATTTAATAGCAAGGCTGCGAGTGAAGAATCTGCTCCCAAAACAGTCTCTGAAACCAATATTGAAAAAAGCAGTGTTCTGCTCACTGGCCTGGTAATTACTTACAAGATAAACCTGGATCAATGTGTCATAACTTGAATCAATAATCATTTGCTTGAACAGCATGAGGAGAGGTGTAAAGCAAGAATGTGACATTAGAACTGCACGGTTTTATTTCTACACCCTGTCAATATAATTGACAGAATGAGAATCGGCATTATATTGTAATCTATAATCTTATTAAGGAATGTGCCACAGTGCATCAGAATTTATCATGTGCAACGTTTTATGGAGGTGCTGAAGTGGTCCATGGTTCTCTCTCTGGCTGGCATTCACGTACAACTTATTTGCAGCACTGTAATGTTCTGAGACAAGCTTATGATGTACATGAACGTATCAAATTTTCACACACCAACTTAGTAAGCCACCTTATCAACATAATGAAGATGGGCGTGGTTACATTGTTATTTGGATACGATTAAATGTGCAGTGTGGGAAATGAGGAATTTTAAGCAGACAGTCACCAGACAGACAAGTCTGAAATCATGTCGGTCTGTCCGTCCAAATTTCAGCCTGTCTGAATGACAGGCCAAAGGCCCGGAACAATGTGGCTGGGGGTCCAGGCGCTGAATGGCTTTAGATGCCTGGAGATGGCTTCTCAGTTATTTCCAGGCACATTTTTTGTGATCTTCAAACGGCAAATTACATGAGACATTAATTGCTAATTACGCTACAAATTGAATATAATTTCTAAGAAAATGTCAGAAGATTCAAGAAAGACATGCTTAAAGTTATACCCAAGAAAACAGTAGCACACACAGGTCAGTTCCATGTATACAGTTGGAGAATGAGGGGAAGGAAAAAAAAAAGTATGGGGGGCAAGGATGTTCCAGTTGGTTACAACTTACTGGTACTCATGTATAGGTACTATAATAATAAACACTCGTGAAACATTGTGTCAACAATGACTTATACCATGTTTATAATAAGTCTATAAGAAATTTAGTAATTAACAATACAACTATTCTTACATATGGGTTAAAATTGAGTACGAGATTCCAAGCAACTTTGTAACAAAATTACTTTTAAAATGACTCAAAAATAGACATGGTAATATCATTTGACATTCGGACTAATCTGCTGGACTAGAACTTAGAAAACAGAAGAAAACACCGCGAAAGAGAAACCAATCGAAAACGAAAGCGTGAACGTGATCATCATGCCGTTACCATGTGAAGTCTTTTATGAATGCATAAAGTGGGTGCTCAGTACTCTGACTCTGGTGTGATTAGTAAGGTGGCGAGTTTTAGGTTTCATCCAATTTAGGTAATAAAATATTATACATTATATGAAAAAAGAAGGAATCCAAGGCACTCTTCGTATCCAACTGTTGGATATGAAGAGTGCCTTGGATTCCTTTTTTCAAAGGTTTTTGCATTCCCTATACCAAAGGGCACCTTCAATTTTTTAATTTTTTTTTTTTTTATCAATTTCTGAGCATTTTGGATTTTTTCCTCATTATATATATATATATATATATATATATATATATATATATATATATATATATATATATATATATATATTAGTGCTGTCAAGCGATTAAAATATTTAATCACGATTAATGTCGCGACTGTCATAGTTAACTCGCGATTAATCGCAATTTAATCGCACATTTTTGTCACATAAAAAAACATTGCAATTCTCTTATCAGCGTAAAAAAAAAATAATAGGCTTGCTTTGTACCAATTTTTTTTTTTTATTGCAAAGCATAGCACATCTTGACACAGCCACTGCAAAGTGAAACCTAAGTCGAGCACCGGCGCGGGGCTAGCAAGAGAACCAAGAGTGAAGTGATCTATTGCTTGAGTTAGTCTACAATTCTAATCAGAGAGACAGGTTACACAGTGACGGTAGCCTTGACATGCTTGATTATAATATAAAGTACACTATTATATTAACTTTAAGTTGTTCGTTGATAAATATTGCATTGAATCTGATCTTTACTGTTTCAGCTCACTTAACACATTTTGTACTTTTACACTTTCTGCCTGTTGATGCGTCGCGCTGTCCAATCAGAGGCGGCCAAATTTGCATATTACAGGAAGGATTTCTGGGATAGCATTGAGTTTACAGTTCAGAGGGATCTGGCTTCTTTAGACGCTGTCTTCTTAAAACTGAATAAATATTTAAAAAGAGCCAAATTAGCCAGTCTTTTGAACGGCTCTTTTCAAAGAACGGATCACAAAGATGCGGATCCCATCAAAGAGCCATAAATCCCATCTCTACCTGCCCGCGCTGGTTCTTTGGGGGGAGGGCAGAGGACTCTGGCTGTGTGGGGCGCGGCATTACAGTCTAGCTGCTATCGGTTTTCTAAGCAAAGTCTCTGTTCCAAGTTCCTGGCAGTTTCAAAAGCTTATGAAAAACCTACATCATGTCACAAAGCGTTAATCTCGCGATAAAAAAAATTATCGCCGTTAAAATTGAGTCAAGTTAACGCGTTAATAATGCGACATTTTTGACAGCACTAATATATATATATATATATATATATATATATATATATATATATATACACACACACACACACAGTGGGGCAAAAAAGTATTTAGTCAGTCACCAATTGTGCAAGTTCTCCCACTTAAAAAGATGAGAGAGGCCTGTAATTTTCATCATAGGTACACTTCAACTATGAGAGTCAAAATGAGAAAAAGAATCCAGGAAATCACATTGTCTGATTTTTAAAGAATTTATTTGCAAATTATGGTGGAAAATAAGTATTTGGTCAATAACAAAAGTTCATCTCAATACTTTGTTATATACCCTTTGTTGGCAATGACAGAGGTCAAACGTTTTCTATAAGTCTTCACAAGGTTTTCCCACACTGTTGCTGGTACTTTGGCCCATTCCTCCATGCAGATCTCCTCTAGAGCAGTGATGTTTTGGGGCTGTCGCTGGGGAACACGGACTTTCAACTCCCTCCAAAGATTTTCTATGGGGTTGAGATCTGGAGACTGGCTAGGCCACTCCAGGACCTTGAAATGCTTCTTACAAAGCCACTCCATCGTTGCCCGGGCGGTGTGTTTGGAATCAGTCATGCTGAAAGACCCAGCCACATTTCTTCAATGCCCTTGCTGATGGAAGGAGGGTTTCACTCAATCTCATGATACATGGCCCCATTCATTCTTTCCTTTACACGGATCAGTCGTCCTGGTCCCTTTGCAGAAAAACAGCCCCAAAGCATGATGTTTCCACCCCCATGCTTCACAGTAGGTATGGTGTTCTTTGGATGCAACTCAGCATTCTTTCTCCTCCAAACACGACAAGTTGAGTTTTTACCAAAAAGTTCTATTTTGGTTTCATCTGACCATATGACATTCTCCCAATCCTCTTCTGGATCATCCAAATGCTCTCTAGCAAACTTCAGACAGGCCTGGACATATACTGGCTTAAGCAGGGGGACACGTCTGGCACTGCAGGATTTGAGTCCCTGGCGGCATAGTGTGTTACTGATGGTAGCCTTTGTTACTTTGGTCCCAGCTCTCTGCAGGTCATTCACTAGGTCCCCCCGTGTGGTTCTGGGATTTTTGCTCATCGTTCTTGTGATCATTTTGACCCCACGGGGTGAGATCTTGCATGGAGCCCCAGATCGAGGGAGATTATCAGTGGTCTTGTATGTCTTCAATTTTCTAATAATTGCTCCCACAATTGATTTCTTCACACCAAGCTGCTTACCTATTGCAGATTCAGTCTTCCCAGCCTGGTGCAGGTCTACAATTTTGTTTCCGGTGTCCTTTGACAGCTCTTTGGTCTTGGCCATAGTGGAGTTTGGAGTGTGACTGTTTGAGGTTGTGGACAGGTGTTCTTTTATACTGATAACGAGTTCAAACAGGTGCTATTAATACAGGTAACGAGTGGAGGACAGAGGAGCCTCTTAAAGAAGTTGTTACAGGTCTGTGAGAGCCAGAAATCTTGCTTGTTTGTAGGTAACCAAATACTTATTTTACCGAGGAATTTACCAATTAATTCATTAAAAATCCTACAGTGTGATTTCCTGGATTCTTTCCCCCCCCATTCTGTCTCTCATAGTTGAAGTGTACCTATGATGAAAATTACAGGCCTCTCTCATCTTTTTAAGTGGGAGAACTTGCACAATTGGTGGCTGACTAAATACTTTTTTGCCCCACTGTATGTGTATATATTTGGCAGTGGGCACATAGGAAAGTGTAAAGTTTGTCAATATGTTTATCATGCTTGTATTGACAATGACAGGCCATTTTTTTAAAGCAGTTGTCAGTGTTGTGTAATGCATCAGATTAAAGGGTGTGAAGATCTGAAATGAAAACTTGTTTAATTTTGTAAATGTCTTAAAAAAAAGGGGGATTATGAACATTTGAAAATCCAGTGTTTGATAAAATTTCCAGTTCTGTCTGTTGACCTGGTCACAAACCAGCAATCATTTTCCATTGGTTTAATTTTCCATTCATTGTGGGGGGGGGGGGCCCTCAATCAGAAATTAATCGACCAAAAAGCCAAAAATAGATATTTGGAATCTTGAGTATCAGGGTAAGAATTAAAGAGAAAGGTTTCTTTTTGTATGCCACAATTATGCACCTAGAAGGCTTAAAAGTAATTCATCAGTGAAATTGGTCCATCCTTCATGTTTAAACATAAAAGCCAGAATTTATCGGGTATGTTCACTTTAAATTGTGGACACCAAGCATGACTGATGATGGTGGTGTTCAAATGCGCTGTGTATAAGAGGATCAAACTATTGTTAATTCTCTTCAAAGCAGTATCACCGATTTATCCACCTCGTTTTTTTCTTCATGAAAAACATATGAGGAAAATCACTGATTTTTAGAAAGGATACAAAATTTCAGTGATCGGATCTTTCGCGGGCACTAGATAGCAAAGTGTTCAGCCAATTTTATTGGAAAAATCAAGTCAACATGAGAGCTTCAACCACTAGGTGGGAATCATGAGTTTCAAGCTGATTGAACCAACAGTGAGCAAGCTGGAAGCAACAACAAAAACACACAGACCAGTGACGAATATCTCATCTCATCTCATTATGTCTAGCCGCTTTATCCTTCTGCAGGGTCGCAGGCAAGCTGGAGCCTATCCCAGCTGACTACGGGCGAAAGGCGGGGTACACCCTGGACAAGTCGCCAGGTCATCACAGGGCTGACACATAGACACAGACAACCATTCACATTCACACCTACGGTCAATTTAGAGTCACCAGTTAACCTAACCTGCATGTCTTTGGACTGTGGGGGAAACCGGAGTACCCGGAGGAAACCCACGCGGACACGGGGAGAACATGCAAACTCCACACAGAAAGGCCCTCGCCGGCCCCGGGGCTCGAACCCAGGACCTTCTTGCTGTGAGGCGACAGCGCTAACCACTACACCACCGTGCCGCCCCGTGACGAATATCACTTAAAAAAAAACAAACAAACAAAAACCCCAAGATGGTGGCGCCTAGGAGTTTGGTATATTGCATTACACAACGTTAAAAAATGCTAAAAAGTAAAAACTCCTCACAACAGCGCACAAAATTAACAAATGTATTCCGTAAATGTTATTTATTCTTGACTCAATGCTAGTTTTATGTAGATTAAACACTTAAACATCTTTTAAGGCCAAATAAAAACATGCTGTTCTCCCATACAAATGTATAGGAGGTTCATCAGCACAGCAGCACACCATCAAGCCTACTTGTATAATAAAAACTCAAAGATATTTATCCAAATACATGACCTACTCATTCTAAACCTACCGAGCTTCTCTGGAGAAGCTCTCGACCCCAGAGGGTTAAAATACGATGGAAAAAACGCTTTGTCAGGGTCCAAAACCTGTAGTAGTCCATTTTCTTTTAATGTTAGTGGTAAACCTACCTAGCTGATAACAGCGTTGTGTGATGTCATGCCTGAATGCACTCCTACTCGCTGATGAGAGGCAACTTGTCATTCATCGAGAGTGTCCACGATCGGCCAATCACAGGCCGTGTTACAACAATGTATATTTAGTGCATATTTGGAAGAAAATTAGACCTATATCTTTACAATTTTTCACGGGTCATCCAGTTTGATGCGTTCGAAATACAGACGGACAAATGCAAAAAATTACTGGTCAATGTCCGCTGGTCCATCCTTATTTCCCATACTGATGTGTTATATACATTTACACCACAATACTGTTGCATCTCAGGTTTCTATTAATGCGCTCATTGTAATACATTTGATTCTTAGAATTATGGCAGAATACGACAAACAAATAAATGCTTTGCAGCATACTGTTACAGGAAAATCAACTCCAGAGTGTTATTTAACAGCACAATACTGTTTTATTGCTTACCTACCTCATTTTAAAAACATATAGAGCCACATTTAGGCTCAGCAACTTAAATCAGTATTTACTCAATGAAAGTTACATGTATTCAGAGTCATGTACATGCATAAGTCAATTTAGTCTTTGAACAAATCACCTCAACAGATTTCTACTGAGTAGAAACATTGAAGCATATTCAAAACCCAGAACGTCAAACCCATCTTTCTCTGTTGCTGGGTTGAATATAGCACAAGTTAAAAGAGGATGTATGAGAAAACATTTGTATTTGACAGCAAACATTTGGTTGAGTAATGTGATGGAAACAGATGGTTGAAATGGATATAGTCACACTGATTTGCTCTCCCAGCGTCAGTCTACCCCTCAGGGAATTGAATACAGCATCCTTTCAAAGAAAAGGGTGTTCACCTCAAGAATGATAACAGTGAGTGAATATGCTGGAAACTGAACCTCTCTCTGCAACTTCATCACTCCATTTCCATGAAACAGTCACGCCCAGAACAGCACTGAATCCATCAATGCCATGAGGATGCATCTTTGCTCATAATCATCATTTTAACCACAGATGGAAATGCTGTGTACATCATAAAGAGGCATAATAAAACGGACGAGCCTGCAAACTTGTTCTCACATAAACATCAAGCATATTACATTTGCATGAGACAATAACTGAAATGAGAAAATGGAAAAAAAAAGAGCACAGTTCAGTTTGAGAATTTAACTCAAACTGGAATATATACACATCTAAGGAATGAGATCTCTGAACACTGAATCAGTTCTTGAATGTGGCTCAAAACTCTGAACTATGCACATTTAATTAAAAAAAACTAAAAAAAAAAAAAAAAACCACACAACCCTTTTATGAAGCAAAAAGCTGTTTGGAGTTCCGTGTGTGCCATGAGGATTTAATACTGAAATTGTGCACACCAGTATTCAGACATCAGATATAACAGATTTGAGCACTCTTCAGAGTGTTATACACAGGGTTCCCGCGGGGTCTAAAAAAGTAAAATTCAGAAAGTTAAATTTTAGGCCTTAAAATGTCTAAAAAACACACATTTTCATCCCAGGTCTAAAATTTAATTTATCCAAGTCTAAAATTCTTACATCCGCTCAGTCCGTTCCTAGAAGTGCCTGCAAAACATTAATACAAAATGTGCCGGTTGCGTTGTTGTCTGCCTGCTAAAAAACTTCAATCACCGATGATCGCAGCAAGTATGCAACGGTCCAGTTTGTCCACTACGCCTACCGTAGTTCTACCTTCTAAGTTCCCGCCGAGTTTATGCAGTCTGTGGCAGTCAGAGAAGGTTAGCGGTTGTGTTGGCAGTGCGATGAAGAGTGTGGATAGCGCGTCGAATAATAGTGAGTAAAGAGGTTCGCATACTTTTGCCACTCACAGATATGTAATACTGGATCATTTTCCTCAATAAATAAATGACCAAGTATAATATTTTTGTCTCATTTGTTTAACTGGGTTCTCTTTATCTACTTTTCGGACTTATGTGAAAATCTGATGTTTTAGGTCATATTTATGCAGAAATATAGAAAATTCTAAAGGGTTCACAAACCTTCAAGCACCGCCCTAAGTATGAAAAACGAGAATGTTCTGCGAGCAATAGGCTGAAGCACACTATCGCTAAAAGGAGCTGTGTTGGGCTGGAACGGTGGGTTAAATAGCTGCTCACATTAGCGCAGAGAGCTTTCACACGGTCAGCGGTCTCAAAAGTAGCCGATCACCGGTGGCAAATCGCCGTCTGTGGCTTGTTATGCCACCAGCTATTGTCAGTCGAGTTGCAAAATTTAATATTAAATATTTCTGACGGCAAAAAAAGTTGTGAACGTAAATTACATCCACTATGTCATGCATGTCCGTTGCCGCGTCAACTTTGTTTACATCCTCGACATGAGTGCAGCCATTACTGCCCTGTGTTGCCAGATTGGGCGGTTTTAAGTGTATTTTGGCAGGTTTTGAACATATTTTGGGCTGTAAAACGTCAGCAGTATCTGGCAACATATTTTTTTTTTACTTAATACAAGAAATTAATGGCTGCCAACGTTTTTGCCAAAATGGTATTTTATTTTCCATTGTTTAGGCAGCTTCAGCATCATACTGTGAGATTCTGTTCAAATTGTTTTTTTTTTTCTATGAAGCCTGAGCCATTTATTTTATTAGTTTATAATTTTGTTTAATTTAGTCTTCAGGAGAAACTGCCTGCACACAGTACTAGTATTAATAGTTTTTTTTCTTACATGAAAGCTGAGGCATTTATATTATATTTTAAGGTAACTTCATATTGTGCTGTGAGGTTCTCTGCACTTTAACTTTTGAGCCAACAGGTGCATTTGGATAAGTAAAGCCTATTTTTCTGCATTTTTGTAGTCCTGGTAATCTTTTATATTGGTAAAGTTGTTTATAGGACCATTTCTCAGTGTCTTTGTTTTTTTAATCAATAGTTTTTCAGTAATAACTTAATATTTAACATATCACTCAATTTTAAACAACCCCCCCATGGGCTGACCCCATAGTCTCCAAAATTTCTGTGGGAAACACTGGCGTGCGTAACAACGCTAAATCAAGCTTAAGCTAGATGACCCGCCTCAAATACCCATCCCGGGTAAATGTTATCCCAATTTTAGACGACCTGTTCCAAACCATCCCGCCCCATGAAAAATTCGTACTTGCAGCTCTCTCATATATATATATATATATATATATATATATATATATATCCCTGCACGCTTTGCGTGCATTATGTCTGCCGCTGGCAGACATTTTACCATTTTGCACCCTGCTGTAAATTATTTGTACCCTGCTATTCTCCCAAGCTTTGAAGCCCCTGCACTGTAGACAATCTTAGCATGCACATTACATGTCAACGTTACCATGACATGGAACGCATGAGTCCAGTCAGCGTATTCAGCTTTCTAACAGTGCTCTTTTTTTTTTAAATATATTATTCTCTCCCCAATGGTGTGTCTTTCCTGGCTTTATTATTTCGTATTTATTAATTTTGCATTCATATTTTGCAATGATTACACCTCTGTCTCAAATGGCCCGTTTGCTCCGCTACTGCTTAAAAACCTGCTGTCTCCCTTGTATACCTCTCGCAAGGTATGACTTGATTTCATTGGTAAATCGCTGCCGCCTTGCGTGAGTTTGCTGTTTAACTGGAAGCAAGTGTGCTACGGGGCTACTACGTATGTTTTAACTATTAGTTTTAAAAGATGTGTATGCATTTTTACTGTTAATATGGTTGAAATGGTTGCTACAGCAAGTGGAGGTCTGCGATGCTGTGGTTTGCAGCATGGGGTTCACATGAGCAATCAAGAAAAGTCATCATCTGACAACAGTGCATTATATAATAATGCTGTTTTATTACCAGAACACCACTAATCAAAAGTTTAAATGAGTTCTGTTGCAGTTAGGGGAAAAAAACCAAACCCCTGCAGACTGCATTTACTGCACAAATGCCCTTTATCACTCTATTGTCTTGTACTTTTGTTGCTATGTGACATAATGTACTAATGTTGCCATATGACATAAATAAGCACACAATCAGTTTGTATCCCTGAAAGTCAGTTTATCAATACAAATGACTTTGTTTTGAGAATTGAACTAGATTGTCTTTTTTTGGGAAGGGCGGGGGTAGGGCAGGTTGTAATGCTTCGTGTTGGTCTAAAAAATTTTTCATAATGGTCTTAAAAAGTCTAAAAAAGGTCTAAAATTTAACTTACTGAATCCTGCAAGAACCCTGTATACAAGATCTGCTCGTGTGTCACAGTTTTTTTTTTGTTTTTGGTCATTTGCCAAATCCAGCCACCTCTCTCACATGAAGCCAAACTTTTCAAACTGCTAATCATACTGCGTCACAGGGCAGAGCAACATGCGGAGCATTATTTGCCCCCTTCTACATACAGGAGTTCACAGATGCCCATAATAGGGTAGCGTTGCTGTGATTGATAGGGGAGAGAAAGTAATGCTATCCCTACCTTTGAGAATACAGACAATTTTTGGGTGACTGAAGTTGGGATTACCTGTTCTTACCTCCACCACATCAACAATTGAAGCATGGATAGAACCCTTTAGCATCACGCTACGTACACAAAAGTGTGCCTTTGACATCACTATACTGATGCACGCCGTAATCCTGTGGTTATTAGTGAAACCACATTTGCTTCATCTCTCCAATGCAAAAAATAAACACTTTTACAGGCTTGTTGGACAAATCATGGCCTTCAACGGCCTAACCCGAAAAAGGTGAACGAATGAACAAACAGTCCACGATACAGTTCTGGATATCTCCAGTTCAACAAATGAATGAGAAAATTACCAAAATGTCTAAAAACAAAATGTTCCTCAAAGAAAGATCAGAAGGGATTTGGATATTTCACCCTCTATGGTACGTATCATTAAATGATTCTAGGAATCTGGAGGAATTTCGGTGCATAAGGGAAAAGGCCCAAGCCTAATCTGAACACCCGTGATCTCCAATCCCTCAGACAGCACTGCATCAAGAACCGACATGCATCTATAACTGATAACCACATGGGCTCAGGATTACTTTGGCAAACCTTTGTCAAGCACTACAATACAGAGTTACATCCACAAATACCAGTTAAAACTTTACTGTGGAAAAAAGAAAGCCTATGTTAACTGTGTTCAGAAGCACCATCAACTTCTCTGGGCTCGGAGGCATCTGGGATGGACTAGAGGTCTGCACGGGTCGGATTTTTCAGTCCCGCTCCCGCCCGCATTGTGCAGTCCCACTCCTGCCCGCCCGCGCAAAGAATTATGATTTTCAGTCCCGTTCCTGCCTGCGCCCACAAAAAATTATGATTTTCAGTCCCGCTCCCACCCACGCCTGCCATATTTTGTCCCGCTCCTGCCCGCAAATCCCGCCTGATGCAGACGTTCACGTTATTTCTCAGGAAAGTTCTTGTCTTGACACAGCGTGATGGTGCCCCGCCCCCTACTTTGAGTGGATTTGAGCATAAATATCTACAGCTCATGTTTGTTATTGTTTACCTTGTTTCTGAATTCAGCATGTAGTCTCTCTAATAATAATAATAATTGCTGTCAAGCGATTAAAATATTTAATCGCAAATCACATTTTTATCTCATGAGAAACCATTGTAATTCTCTGATCAGCATAAAAAAAGTGAATGGGCTTGCTTTGTACCAATGTGTTTTTTTTTTTTTTATTGCAAAGCAGAGCTAGTAAGAGAAGTGAATTGATTTACTGCTTGAGTTAGTCTACAACTTTAATCAGAGAGACAGGTTACACAGTGACGGTAGGCTTGACTCAATGCTATCCCAGAAATCCTTCCTGTAATATGCAAATTTGGCCGCCTCTGATTGGACAGCCAAATTTGCATATTACAGGAAGGATTTCTGGGATAGCATTCAGTCAAGCCTACCGTCACTGTGTAACCTGTCTCTCTGATTTAAGTTGTAGACTAATGCAAGCAGTAAATCACTTCACTCATGGTTCTCTTGCTAGCTGGGTGTGAACTGCGAGTCATTAAAGTGATCAAAGGATTTCCCATGGCAAGTTTAAGATGCCATTCCTCACTCAATCTGGCAATCTGACTCTCTCTGCAAATTCAGGCATCTTAAAATGTTTTTATTAATGCCAAATAAAATATCCAGCACAAATTATACATGATAGACATAAATTAATAATTTATACATTTTATTTTAAACACATTTTTAGTTAGCGGGACTGCAGCTTATCACTGCTCCTGCCCGTGCCGCATATGTGCACTTCCAGTCCCGCCCGCGCCCGCAATGAGCTTTCAAAATTTGTCCCGTGCCGCACTGCTTTGCAGCGGGTCCCGCGAGTCCCACAGGACTCCCGCGGGAGTGCAGGGCTCTAGGATGGACCATCACACAGTGGAAACATGTATTGTGGTCAGATGAATCAGTATGCCAGTTTTTTTTTTTTTTAAGAAATGGATGCCATGTGCTCTGGACCAAAGGTGAAAAGGCTCATGCAGACTGTTACCAGGAACAAGTCCAAAAGCCAGGATCTGTCATGGTATGGGGCTATACCATGACATACCTTTGTGCCCTTGACAAAGGTAACTTACACTTCTGTGATGGAGCATTAATGCAGAAAAGTACACTGAGATTTTGGAGCAACATATGCTGCCTTCAAGACGACATCTTTTCCAAGGAGATTTCAACAAGACAACGCAAAACCACATCCTGCACATATTACAAAGGCATGGTTGCGGAAGAAGAGGGCCTGTCCCCTCTGTCCCCAATAGAGAACATGTGGAGAATTTTGAAATGAAAAATATGACAATGACCACCCCGTACTGTTGCACATCTTAACTCTTTACTCCTCAATGACAACATATGACGACTGCGTGTATATCCCATAATGACGACATATGACACCGGCGTGTATGCACCATAATGATATTTGACTACTCTGAATTTGCCTCTACATACCGTACGTAGAGTGAAACAAGCTCTGATTGAAAGTTGCAGCAATCATTTATTGTACACCATTTGACATGAATTCTTCATGTAAAATGTGAAGATTGGTTTTCATACAGGTATTACTCACCTTTCAGACACTACCTGCGAGTTGGTGAATGTTGAAACATAACTGAGTGATTTTTGTATTCTGTCATGCCCTCTTTTCAAAAATGTATGATATGTCATGATTGTTTCAACATAATGGAGAAAACTGATATGAACAAAACCTTGTCTTTAGACTTTTTTTCTTGTAAATATGTTCTAAGGGTGGACAGTATATACACATACTAGTGCATCTCAAAAAATTAGAATACCATGAAAAAGTTCCTTTTTTTCATAATTTAATTCAAAAAGGTAAACTTTCATATAGTCTATATTCATTACATGTAAAGTGAAATATTTAAAGCCTTTTTTGTTTTAATTTTGATGATTATGGCTTATAGCTCATGAAAATCAGAAATCCAGTATCTCAAATTATTAGAATATTCCCTAAGATCAATCAAAAAAAGGATTTACAATACAGAAATGTCCAACTTCTGAAAAGTATATTCATTTATACACTCAATACTTGGTTGGGGCTCCTTTACCATGAATTACTGTATCAATGCAGTGTGGCATGGAGGTGATCAGTCTGTGGCACTGCTGAGGTGTTATTGAAGCCCAGGTTGCTTTAATAGTGGCCTTTAGCGTATCTGTATTTTTGGGTCGGGTGTTTCTCATCTTCCTCTTGACAATACCCCATAGATTCTCTATGGGGTTCAGGTCAGGCAAGTTGGCTGGCCAATCAAACACAGTAATATCATGGTCAGCAAACCATTTGGTAGTAGTTTTGGCACTGTGGGTAGGTGCTAAGTCCTGCTGGAAAAGGAAATCAGCATCTCCAAAAAGCTCGTCAGCAGATGGAAGCATGAAGTGCTCTAAAATCTCCTGGTAGATGGCTGTGTTGACTTTGGACTTGATAAAATACAGTGGACTAACACCAGCAGATGACATGGCACCCCAAATCATCACAGACTGTGGAAACTTCATACTGGGCTTCAAAACACCTTGGATTCTGTGCCTCTCCACTCTTCCTCCAGACTCTAGAACCGTGATTTCCAAATTAAATGCAAAATGTACTTTCATCTGAAAAGAGGACTTTGGACCACTGAGCAACAGTCCATTTCTTTCTCTCCTTAGCCCAGATAAGACACTTCTGACATTGTCTCTGGCTCAGGAGTAGCTTGATATTAGGAATGCGAAAGTTGTATCCCCTTTCTTGAAGATGTCTGTTCGTGATGGGTCTTGATACACTGACACCAGCCTCAGTCCACTCCTTGTGAAGCTCTCCCAAGTTCTTGAATCAACTTTTCTTAACAATCCTCTCAAGACTGCGGCCATCCCTGTTGCTTGTGCACCTTTTCCAGCCACCCTTTTCAGCAATGACCTTTTGTGGCTTACCCTCCTTGTGGAGGGCATCAGTGATCATCTTCTGGACAACAGTCAAGTCAGCAGTCTTCCCCATGATTGTGTGTACTGAACTAGACCGAGAGATACACTGTGTTCATACTGTTTTACTCAAACTCAATGAAATATTCTAATATTTTGAGATTTTTTTATGTTTTTGTACTGTATGCCATAGTGATTAAAATTAAAATAGAAAAATGCTTGAAACATTTTAGTTTATGTGTAATGAGTCTATAATATATAACTTTCACTTTCTTAAATAACTGATGGAAAATATTTAACTTTTTCACAATATTCTAATTTTTTGAGATGCACTAGTACAAGGGTGGCTATAGCAACTGCTTTAAGGGGTAAAGAGTTAAGACCCATTTGCAAGAAGAATGGGACAAAAGAACACATGAAACACTTCATCACTTGGTGTCTTTAATCTCTAAACATCTTAAATGTTTTGACAAGGAATGGCAACGTTACAAAGTGGCAAATGCTTTACCGTTCCAACTTTTTTTGAAAATGTATTGCAAGAATCAGAATTAAAAAATTTTTTCCCCAAAAAACAATAAAATTCATGGAGGTTAAATATCAAATGTCCTGTTGTATTAAGTGTATAATACAGGTCAAAGATTATTTACAAATCATGTTTCATTTAATTATCTATACTGCTTATCCACTGCTGGTGGTGAAGAAGCTGGAGCCAATCCCAGCTGGCATCAGGCAAGAGGCAGGGTACACCAATCCATCGCAGGACCAACACAGACAGACAGCCATTCTCTCTCTCTCACACACACATGCAATTTAGAGGAGCCAATTGAACTAATCTGCATCTCTTTGTTTTGTGGGAGGAAACCCACATACGCACAAGGAAAACACGCAAGGCCCCAGTCAGCCGCGTGCTCGAACCCAGAACCTTCCTGCTGTGAGGTGACAGTGCTAACCACTGCATCACTGTGCCCTTTTGTGCATGAGCAAAAAGGAAGAAATATGCATCTTTCAGACATGTGCATTGTTGAAGTATTTCATTTGCTACCATTTAGAAATGCCAAATGTACCAAAAATTCCCACAGCCTCTAATTTCACAGCTTTAAAGCTGTTAATAATTTTGCTAAGCTTTTCCTAAATTATTTACATAAGCATCCAATTTACACAATTTTCCTGTCAAAATGCGTTCAACTCAGATTACACAGACATTATTTTTCGGCTTATCTGTTCATTAGTCTTTTAATCAAATGAAAAAAAAAACCTGTGGAATATTCTTTTGATTCCATGATCTGTCAGTTTAATTTATTCTGATTAATGAGAACACTCCAGTTTACAAGATCAGTGTCATTACTGATTGATGATTAGGCTACACGTTAATCTCGTCTAGTGTGCTATTTTAAGTATAACGCATTAAACCGATTTTTAAAAAAATAATTAAATGACTGATTAATTAAAGATTTGCTTTGCCAAGATGATGGCTGGTGATTGCATTATGGAAAGAGCTCCATCCATCTGTTATTGGTAACCGCTTATCCTGTGCAGGGTCGCGGGCAAGCTGGAGCCCATGCCAGCTGACTATGGGTGAGAGGTGGGGTACACCCTAGACAAGTCACCAGTTCATCACAGGGCTATGGAAAGTGCTGTTTATTTTAACATCAGCATTAGAAATAACCCTTTCACAAAAAAGTGACGAAATTCATGCATTTACCGTATCAGGAATAATTCAGCACTACATGTGCATTGTTGAAGTATTTCATTTGCTACCATTTAGAAATGCCAAATGTGCCAAGAATTCAGCCCATTCAAACCTTAAACACACTTCTATTGACATCACAATTCCCTGTT
Organism: Neoarius graeffei; assembly: GCF_027579695.1. Taxonomy (NCBI): domain Eukaryota; kingdom Metazoa; phylum Chordata; class Actinopteri; order Siluriformes; family Ariidae; genus Neoarius; species Neoarius graeffei. Next base: position 16,545,355 of record NC_083586.1, read on the forward strand.
TACAGACTCAATAGAACTCACTGCAAAGCCTAATCGTCACAGTGAGTTTTGACTATTCTTTGGTTTCGAGGACTTTGGATAATGTGCAAGACAATAAGTCCTCTGATTCTTTCCTGTGGACTATTATTAAACCTTATGCACATGGATTCTCAAACACCTCCCAAGTCCTGTTCATTAAAACTGTGCATTTCTGTGCTGGAAAGCTGCTGGAATCAACTCGGTGTTATAATCCTGTGCCTACTGCCTTTTAATTAAACCTGATGAGATGGGGGTCTTTAATAAAGCCTGCGTGAAGTGGAATTGGCTTTTAATCACAGTCCAGACCCAAATATCCATAAATCTTCGCCTCCGGGCTAAACACAGGGTGTGGGTATACAGCAGGTGGAAGAGTCGGGGCAAATTCAGGCCTGTCAAAGCAGCAGCTCCAACACACAGACCACTTACATATAGCATAGTTTAATTTATATTATATATTTGTTTATTTATTTGTGTGCGCACATATGGATGGATGCAAAGGGGGGAGAGAAAAAACAAGCATCCCCCCCAAAAAAAAATTGCTTGAGAAGAGATCAAGCCAAAGAACATTCTGTTCGTATTCTGTTCATGCGTACGTGCATATTGATCTACAGGATTATGTTGACATGGTGCTCTGGGGTAGATCTACTACTTCCATCCATATTAGCCACTGGCCATGGACAGACCAAATAATGTCCTGTAGTTCAACACCTCTATGACTTTGCAGGCAGAAACTGCATCATGACATTGTGAGAGGGCGGCACGGTGGTGTAGTGGTTAGCGCTGTCGCCTCACAGCAAGAAGGTCCGGGTTCGAGCCCCATGGCCGACAAGGGCCTTTCTGTGCGGAGTTTGCATGTTCTCTCTGTGTCTGCATGGGTTTCCTCCGGGTGCTCCGGTTTCCCCCACAGTCCAAAGACATGCAGGTTAGGTTAACTGGTGACTCTAAATTGACCATAGGTGTGAATGTGAGTGTGAATGGTTGTCTATGTGTCAGCCCTGTGATGACCTGGCGACTTCTCCAGGGTGTACCCCACCTTTCGCCCGTAGTCAGCTGGGATAGGCTCCAGCTTGCCTGCGACCCTGTAGAACAGGATAAAGCGGCTAGAGATAATGAGATGAGACATTGTGAGATCATGTTACTGTATTTAGTTGTCTAGCACACATTAATACAAAACTTTCTCTTGAAATGAAGTTCCAAAGAGCGTGACCTCACAAGCTGAAGAAAGGGGTGATTATAATGTCAAATGTGGATATAAAACCACGTTATATTCCTGTGTCACAATATCATTTGATGTTGGATGCTGACAAATTTAATCAAAATTATCAAACTATGACGTCAACTTAAAAAAAAAAAAGTGGAAACTCACTCATGTCAATTCCCCCTAGATACAAGAGTTTTATTATTTCAGCAAAGATGTGTTAAATTTACAGCTGTCACCCAGTGAAAGAAACCCTGTCCAAATCAGATTTGTGTTTAAAAATCACTTTCGGGGGGGGGGGGGGGGGGGGGGTCCAAAAAACAAGTTATCAGCACTAGCCAGAAAGAGAGTAACACAAGCAAGTCTCTGCCTGTCTGAGTAACAAATGTGGAACAAAACATGTCACTGCACTGGAACACTGTAATTCTGAGTTACATTTAAATGTAGCATGTGTACCAATAAGGCAAACATGGCACTGAGCAATCCACGAACCATACTCAGAAGTGAAAACTGGGTGTTAGAGCAAGGTTGGACAAGGGGATCGTATGCATATCCAAAAATGTATGTCAAATAGACAAGCATGAGTCAAAACAAAGTAAAGCTTGGAAACAAAAGGCTAAGGAGTTTGCACGTTCTCCCTGTGTCTGCATGGGCTTCCTCCGGGTGCCCCACAGTCCCAAAAACATGCAGTTAGGTTAACATGGGGCAGCCATGGGCTGAAGTGCCCTTAAGCAAGGCACCTAACCCCCAACTGCTCCCCAGGTGCTGTAGCATAGCTGCCCACTGCTCTGGGTATGTGTGTGTGCTCATTACTCAGTTGTGTGCGCGCAGGTGTGTGTTCACTGCTTCAGATGGGTTAAATGCAGAAGACGAATTTCACTGTGCTTGAGTGTGCATGTGACAAAGGCGTCTTCTTCTGCTTCTTCAAAAGGTTAAGAAACGTATGACAACAACTGGCAATACTTTGTAACAACAGAAGCAAACACTAGGGTATAAGCAGACAAACTAATCAAGCACCAACACAAAACGTGCGAAATCAACGTCTGGACATTGGGCAAAAACAAACCCAAAACGGAACAAAAAACAGACACATGGTGCTTGTTGCCATGGGAACAGTGATGAATCTGCAGAATCCATGTCAGGTAATTTCTTTCTTGTTACACACAGATTTGTAATTGTTTAATATGTCAGTACAGACGGTAATAAATCGACATTAATGAATTTCCCTTAAAAAAAATACTTGTTGCAAAAGATTAAAGTAGTTTGGTTAGTGTAGGGTCAACCCTTGTATGAACTTGAAAGAATAAAAGACGTAGTAAAATGGCATGGCTCACCAAGTCATCATTAATTATGAGTTATGGTTTATGTTTCATGAGAAAAATGTCAGCAGCAAATTGTAAGCACTCAAATTCACCTCTTTTTCCTTTAACTGGGGGGGGGGGGGGGGGGGCACACCTACAAAACAGATGATCCGCTGTGCTCATAATAAACATACACAGACTTTTCTCTCTGCCTGAGGCTGAAATATCAGACAAAGATGCTCCTGGTGGACTGCAACAGCAAACAGCATGTTGCAACATCTGTCCTGTTTTTGGTTCAGTGGATCAGCTGAATCTCCTCACATCGGAGTGACAGGTTTCACCTTGCTTCAGCCCGTCTTATACACAATTCTCCTTTTGTTTCCATTTTTTAAAACATCTTTTATATATGAACTGGAGTTTGCACTCACAGCTGCGAACAGCAGCATTTTAAAATGTCGAAGTAGGAGGTTACCTGGGCAGATTATTTGAACCTGCAAGAACGCAGTAAGGTCTGAAAGTCTGAAATCGAAATTTCCTTGATTTGTACATTCCTTAATGCACCATTTGCTTCTATTTAACTCCCTCAAATATTAAAAAAATGCATGTTTCTAACACGCAGATGGTTCATAGCAATCTGTTATGTTTAACTGGTGAACTGGAAACAGGAAAGAACTTGTTTTGTGGACGTGTAGCTGTGTGTACACACACACACACACACAAGATAAGAGTGGACTCCCTGGCAAGTACAAAGTCATGGATTTATCAGCACAATATTCTGACAAGACTGCTATAGCCACTCCTAGTGTATGATGCTGCTGTGACGTGTTGAGAAGTTGGAGAGAATAAGTACCCAACATCAGACGTTGGCTAGGAGTGCCAAAGAGCTTTTCATCAATCGGCTTGTACAGTACAGGCAGCGAACTTCAACTTCCGCTGTCTGTCATGGAGGAGTACAAAGTTACAAAGATAAGTCAAGTCATGATGCACGTGGTCATGGTTGTAATGTAGCGATGAAGACAGGCCACAAATGGAAACCAGACACCGCCTTGGAAGAAGCAGAGGCAAGGCTTAGATATAGTGACTTAGTTGGCACTACAACAAGAGGAAGGATGGGACCGAGTTGTGTGACCAGGTCTAAGCGGAGGTCAGCTACACCACAAAAGAAGCGGCAGTTGGTTCAGGAGGTGATCAGAGAGGCGGAAGAGGAGGAGACAGGTCAAAGCTGTAGGAATGAAGAAACAAGGCAGCTGGCTGAACTAGGAGGGAGCAAGGTCCAGATCCTTGAAGTGTAATGACATCTGAAAGATGGAAGACTACAGAATAAGATTCTTGCTCCGCTCAGTGTACGACTCACTTCCTACACCAACCAACCTGGCATCCTGGGGCCTTATAGCAAATCCAGCCTGTAAACTGTGTGGTAGACCAGCCAACCTAGAACACATTCCATCATCCTGTAGTGTTGCCCTTTCAGAAGGAAGGTGCCACTGGCAGCATGACAAGATCTTGGAAAAGATCGCAGAAACACTTGACATTGCCCACAGAAAGAACCATCATGTGACAAGCAGACCAACATTTATTCCTTTTGTCCAGGCAGGAGAGACATCAGCAAAGCAAGACAGATCCCTGGAAGTCCTTCCTACATCAGATGACTGGCAAATCCAGGTTGATCAAGAAGCAGCTGAAGTTTCCCACCAAAATAGCAGTCACAAGGTTAAGACCAGATGTGGTTTTATACTCCAGGAAGACCAAACAACTGGTACTGATTGAGCGGACAGTACCTTGGGAGAAGCAGATGGAGGAAGCCCATGAGAGGAAATTGACCAAGTATTAGCCATTGGTAGAAGAGAGTGCCTGCAGCACAGATGGAGGATATGGAACCTGCCCGTAGAAGTTGGTTGCAGAGGCTTTGCTGGTCAGTCTCTCTGGATAGCATTGAGCATCCTTGGGATAACTGGTCAGGTCAGGGAGAAGATAATAAGCAACATCAACAGGTAGGCAAAGTCAGCCTCTTTGTGGCTTTGGCTGAAGAGAGAGCAGCGATGGGCTAGTAACTAGTTCCAGGCTGAGACTGATCCCCTCGATCAATCATCTTCTTGAAGATGATGTGGGTAGGGTTGAAACATCTGATGACAGAGGACACCCATCTGATGATGGTACTAGTGGCAGTGAAGCCCACCTCACTGCATTCTGTGTGTGTGCAACTCTACTGTAACTAACCATTACAAACTGCTCACACTGGAGAGACTCCAATCTCCAAATTCATATCAACAACTTATGTAGAGTCAGTCACATGTTTGTTGTACAAGTTGTTACGATAGAAACAACATTTGAAGTGTGCATGAACATAAAGCTGTTATTTACAGCTGCACTACTGTCAGAGCTGCCATTAAAGAAAATTAACTAACACCTTATGACTAATATGAAAAAACAGAGCTGTGGGATAAGCATCAACAAAAAGTTGGGTTTAAATAAATAAATAAATCAGACCCTCCAGGATTTCGCGATGTTGCGATTTGCAACTTCAATGCAAATTCAACCAATCCCCGCGAATTCAGGGCGGTGTTGCAATTATATCCAATCACCGCAACTTTCCCGCAAATTTGACCAATCGTTGGCGTCGTCTTGAGGTGACATCGACAAACTACCTTCCGCCTTACTTCCAGTGTTGCCAGATTGGGCGGTTTCAAGTGAATTTTGGTGGGTTTTGAACATATTTTGGGCTGGAAAACATCAGCAGTATCTGGCAACACTGCTTACTTCCGCGTATACGTTCAACAGAAGCAGCATGTGCGAGTTAGTGTTTATATAGGCTTAAATTCTGTTACTGAAAGTGTGTTATGTTTACAGTGAAGGACTGTGTGCACTTTACATTATTATTTTTTTTACTTAATACAAGAAATTAATGGATGCCAACATTTTTGCCAAAATGGTATTTTATTTTCCATTGTTTAGGCAGCTTCAGCATCATACTGTGAGATTCTGTTCAAATTGTTTTTTTTTTCTTCTATGAAGCCTGAGCCATTTATTTTATTAGTTTATAATTATTGTTTAATTTAGTCTTCAGGAGAGACTGCCTGCACACAGTACTAGTATTAATAGTTTTTTTTTTTTCTTACATGAAAGCTGAGGCATTTATATTATATTTTAAGGTAACTTCATGTTGTGCTGTGAGGTTCTCTGCACTTTAACTTTTGAACCAACAGGTGCATTTGGATAAGTAAAGCCTATTTTTCTGCATTTTTGTAGTCCTGGTAATCTTTTATATTGGTAAAGATGTTTATAGGACCATTTCTCAGTGTCTTTGTTTTAATCAATAGTTTTTCAGTAATAACTTTAATATTTAACATATCACTCAATTTTAAATCACAAAAAGAGAAAATCGCAACAATTTCTCGCAACTTTCACTTCCTCCCGCAATGTAATCGCAACAAAAACCTAAAATACACCGCAACTTTCATTGCAATTTTTTGGAAAAACCCCCCGCAACATCAGACATTTTAGCCCGCAACAATCACAAAAAAGACCCGCGGAATCCTGGGGGGACTGATAAATAAATAGGATGCTCCATGGCAGATCAATGAGCATTTGACATATGAAACCTGTGTTCATGATGGAGACCAATGAACAAAGACCAAAATTTGACAGAGCACTGATTTTGACATCACTGAAAGAGAACCATTTTGATCAGAATGTTAAAAATAATCATTTACAAAGAACAGCAAATGAAATTGAAGCTGGAAAATTAATTCCAGATAAAATGGTTAAAAACATACATAGGAATGAAAATTCTCATTCAAGCGCCATTCAGCGTACAAGTATTTATCCATTATTTCCAGAGGGAGCGGAGGTGAAATAATCCATAATGTGATACTCGTGTCCTCCACAACTGCTCATGCGTGTCCAGGGAATCTGAGTGGAACAGCAGTGAGATGATAGATGAAACTGGCATCTCATTCTGTTCCCTGGACTCTGTCCCGTTGATGAATATACGCATTTGTCCAGGCCACGTGGACGACTGCTTTAGGACTTGAACACAATCTGCTCATGTTCCAGCACCTCAGAATTATTCATGCTGAGTCTCACACTTACGACGCATGATAATGAAGCAATTATGTAGAAATATGTTCAATTAAGTGGTGTCTTTGTTCAGTATGGATATTGTCCCCCCCATTCGATGGAAGATAAACTGGAATTGCAAGTGTGTTTAAACCCGATTACTCTTGGACTCCTGGACACGCGATCAATACACACACTGATTACAACAACCCTGAAGGACACGCAAACACTTCTGTTTTTATCACAATGAACAGAAGTGAACAGAGGGTATTTAGATGATTAGGTCTAGAAGTGAATTAGGTCTTTTGAAGGTATAAACGTGTCAGTCTTGTCAGAGCTGCTGTTTAATTAGAAAAATCAACAATCAACAACAACAACAACAACTACTTATGACCAGATTTGTAATTCAATGACACCATGTTAATTCATGCAGGTCAAAGAACAGGATTATCTTTTGACATCTATGGTTCAGAAACACACATTCTCCAAACCTCCCTTCACACAGCCTGCTGAAATGTCACCATTCACTTCATTAAATGCTACCTTTTTGTGGAATTTACATAAAATGTCAATTACTCTGCATGTGTCCACAACAAATAAGCAAGAAATAAATTCAGAAAAGTCTCTTTTACCTCTCTTGTAGATAAAGGAGAATGGGGAAAAATAAATAAATAAATAAATAAATAAATAAATAAATAAAACACCCCACCATGTTTTATAGCCATACCTCAGACACAGGAGACTCTTTCCATAAACAAATGTTTTCTTACAGAAAAGTTTACACAATTATCAAATTTTCCTTGTTAAATAACATGCTTTACAACCCCAATTACAAAAACGTTGAGATGCTGTGTAAAACAAATAACTAGGACTCAGTAGAGTTCATACCTCTGCCAAGCCACACATCAAAATCACTTGAATGTAGGATAACACTAAAGCTGTACACCAAATTTCATCCAAATCTGTTCACTACTTTGAGTTACATTGGGAACAGCTAGATTTTTAAAAATAAATAAATAAATAAATAAATAAATAAATAAAATAAAATAAAATCCTGGATCCACATACATATCTGGATGTGCATCAAAATCTACTGTTACTTGACCCATAGTGCACCTTTACTCAAAATGCATTCACTACATTTTGAGTTATGTTGGGAGCAGACACAACTCCAACAAAATTGGAGGTGAAAAAGATTATTTTGAAAATCAATTAATCATCGCTGTAATATACACCTTACAGTGCAACCCAGACACATCAGTGATGTAACCTGGAATCATCGGATATTTCGGGTCTTTCAACATCATACCCCCTTGCCCAGGCGACCCAGCCAGGGGTGATCAGTCCCTGACTTGTGTTTGGGCAGCTTGTCCACGGATCACCCCATTTGATCCACAGCCATCTGGATGCTTTCTCTGCAGCATCTGTGATGTTCTTGATGACTTTCTTGGTGTGCAGTCCTCTAATCCCCAACAGCTTCAGGGCTCTGGAGAGTGACTGGCCAGTGAATCCACAGCAGCTGACCTCAATGGGGTAGCAGTAGGTTCTCCATCCCCTGCTATGGCATTCGGCTGCAAGCTCCTGGCATTTGGCCCTCTTCCTCTCGAAGGCCTCTACCATTCAGTCCTCCCAGGGCAGAGTCAGTTCCAGCAGAACCACTTAGTTTGAGGATTCGAACATGAGAACAATGTCCGGCCTGAGTGTGGTCACTGCAATGGTGTCAGGAAACTTGCTGTCTCCCCAGGTTGACCTTGAGTTGCCAGTCATGGGCTGTCACCAAGAGCCCCCCCCTCCACTGGATTCTTGTGCTGTTGGGGCTTCTCTCTGGCTTTGACAAAGGCAATAGTGTGCTCGGCTGGTTCTTGATGTCTACTCAAAGAGATCCCTGTGCTGATGTCCTCTGCTATTGCCCTCAGCACCTGGTCATACTGCCAGCGATAATGGCCCTCTCCCAGGGCTTTTGGGCAACTGCTGAGTATGTGCTCCAAGGATTCTCTTCCGTGGCACAGTGGGCATGCTGGGTTTTCTGCCAGGCCTTGTACATCAGTGAAACTAGCACAAAGATGACAGTTTGAATGTTGAAACTGATAAATCTTTTTTTTTTTTTTTTAAATATGCACTTGATTTGAAATTAGTGCCAGCAACAGGTTTTTAAAAAGTTGGAACAGGGGCCATGCAGGCACAAGAAGAACATGCAAACTCCACAGAGAAAGACCCCAGTTGGCCATGAGTTTCAAACCCAGAACCTTCTTGCAATGAGGTGACAGTGCTGACCACTGCACCCTCGTGTCACCCTACTAAAATAAATGCTTAGAATTTACCATTAGTTGCATTCACTTTAAAAAGGCCTTCTAGAAATGACAGATGGATTTAATTTATATTCATGGCATAGCAACAGAGGCGCATGAACAAAGAAAAGCCTGCAAGGTTTGTTAAAGCAAAAGGAGGAGAGGAGCACCGAGGCTGGAGTCTTTAGCATATACCACCACTTTTACAGCCTCTGGAGAAATTAATTAGTCAACAGATTGAATTGTATGACGTGCAAAGATTAGCTGATCAAAACTGTGCTGGATTTTCAAGCACAAAAAGTAACAGGTCAGCATGAAGATTAAAACGGACATGATTCCTGTAGAATATGCTGTAATAAGGAATTTTAGGCAACAACTCCGTCACCTAAGGCTCATCATCAATTTCACACGGTGATCATATTACGAACAGCAGGAATTCACTTCCAAGTGAAACTGAGGAGTCCACATCTCAGAATTAATCCGCTATGAATATCATCCTGCATTTCATTAATCTCAGTTTTGTGCTTCAGAGGTCACTTCAATACGTGTGTGTTTTTTTTTTTTTGGGGGGGGGGGGGGGATTGAAAACCAAGGATCAAGAAGGATTAGTGTGTGTAGTAAAGATTCCAGCAGCAAGATAATGATTAAAAGGATTCATCATTATCTGCATGCACTGCTTAATTCTGATTGGTCAGGTGTAGATTTTCTTTAACAGCAGCTCTGAGAGTAAAGTGGCAGCAAATCACAGGTTTATACTGTCGACGTTTCTCAACATATTTAAATAAGCAAACATTTCACTCTGATATAATGCCTACAGATAAAAGGGATATACTTGAACAAAACAACAAGGAAAATGAACTCTTTCAATTATTTATTCAACAAAAAGAGCAATAATATTCTTCTGTGGAGAAACTAAGTACACCATTGGCTTCAGAAGCTGGCATTGCCCCCTTTAACAGAAATAACTTTGTATTTTGCATAATTGTCCACCAGTCTCTGACATCAACTTGCTGAAATTTTTGACCACTCTTCAAAATTCCTTCAGTTGAAAGATGTTTGAGGGTTTTCTTGCATGTACTGCCCTTTTCAAATCTCCCCTCAACATTTCAATAGGGTTCAAATCTGGGCTTTGACTAGACCTTTCCATAACCCTCCATTTCTTCTTTTTGAGTCATTCCTTGGTGGATTTGCTCGTGAGCTTAGGATCCTTGTCTTGCTGAAAATCCCACCTTTGGTTCACTTCAAATTTTGAACAGATGGCTTCACATTATCTTCAAGCACTCTTTGATATGATTCAGAATCTAATCAATGAATGCAAGCTTCCCAGTCCCTGAGGCATTGAAGCAACCCAAAACCAGAACATCTGCACCACCATACTTCACAGTTGGTATGAGGTTCTTCCCCAAGCTGCCTTTGGTCTGCGTCACACGTGTTCTCTGACTGTGGCCAAACAACTCTACCTCCGATTCATCTGTCCAGAGCACATTATTCCAAAAGGACTGGTCTTTGCCTCCATGTTCATTGGCAAACTGTAATCTTACTTTAATCTTGCTTTGCTTGAACATCAAAGGCTTTTTCCTGGCATGTCTCCTATGCAGGTCAAATTTATCCAATCTCTTTCTGACTGCAAATGTCTGCACTTTCACACCAACAGTTGCAAGAGTAACCTGCAGATCCAGTGATGAAATTTTGGGGTTCTTGGAGACTTTTTAGTATCAAAACGTCTGCTCTTACTGCCAGTCCTGGATAAACTGGCACTTGTTTGAAATCTTCAGCACTTGTAGATGATTTTCCTGACAGTGGAATAATTTATTTCTAATAGAGATCTTTTTAAATCCCTTGCCAGATTCATACACATCCACAACCTTTTTTCTGAGGTCCTTAGAGAGCTCTTTAGATCTTGGCATGATGACACCACACACTTCAATAGCAAAGAGAACACCGGGCTCTAGATGTTGGGTTTAAATAAGACGAGTTCCACCGGCACCTCCACTTGCAGGAGGTTCTAATCAATGGCTCCTAATCTGGAACACCTGATTCTAATTTTATGGACTTGAAAGTGTGATAAATGTAAGTGTGCACTTTTCCTGACTGATTCTTTTTATTTAAATTATGAATGACTACAAAAATGTCAATTTTGTGTGTTTGCTGGAGCACATCACCTTTATCTGTAGGCATTGTATCAAAGAGGGTGAAATGTTTGCTTGTTTAAATATGTTGAGAAACGTTTACAATTTTCATGGGATTTCCTTATTTTTCACATGACTATACATCAGGGATGAGAGGAAACAGGAGCCACGTACTCGGCATCCATCATGTCTCCGACCTCATGCACATCCAAGGCTCTGGCAACTTTATGCAGTCGTGCCCCCGAGACAAAAAGTATCCTAAATACTCTCTAGCCCCAGAAAGTGTCTAAGCTATTAATTTAATAAACACCCAAGCTAAAAGTAGAAAACTCAATTCTTTTTGCTGAGGTAGGTTTGGTATTCTGCTACTCACCTGGATGATTCTGTATCTCTGAGGGCCTCTTCCCATGCTAACTTCCCTCTTTGAACCCAGGCTAACTGTCAACATCAATCATCTGACCTTGAACAAGGACAAAGGATCAACGAGTCACAAAGTGAAGTAGCTCCCTTCAGCAGCAAATCAGTCAATGGCAAAATCCATCAGCTCAAACATTGGGGGGGGCAATAGTGTGAAGTTGCTTGCCGATAGATTTAATTGTTATTCATCTGAGATCCATGCTCAGTTTTAAACCTGAATTAGTGAAGTGTTGACAATCTGTGCTGATCATTAATATAATCATTCAGTCCATGTTTCTACTTCACACTGTTCTGCCTCCACTGCCGATTCTAAAAGCTCACACTACAACAGTTTCTCTCAAGGAGTTTACTTTTGCGCAAGTATTCAAGCAATCAAACTGCATCACTATCTTTACATTTCTATATGGTTGTTAATGGGGCAGAGATTAGAACCATAACAGCTTGTCATATAATTATAATTAGAGTTAATTCATCTAAGCTCTCTGCAAGCGAGGTTGGATTTGACCGTGTTTGATTCAGCTGGAAAACCAAACAGTTGAAACCTCTAAGGAAACAGATGTTGCATTTAATTTTTTTACAACTGTAATGGAGGTTATATTGAGATTTCTTTTTGCTTTAACATGTATTAGTGCGAGTGTGGCTTGCCGTAAACATCCTGACCTTGTCATCATCAGCTTCAATCAGTATCAACTGAGCACAAAATCAGCTGATATGATTTGGAGATTCGACCAAAAGATTACAAGTTGATTTGGACCAACCTCCTCTCCTCCAAGAACATATAAAGGGCAGAGTCCTGAATGAATAAATAAACTAACATCCTTATAACTATCATGTTCATCATAGCTGCCCTTTTCCTTATTAGTTATTAAATGGTGATGACCTTACTAATTTTATGTAATGATAAAATTTCTTATTCTTATAGTAATCATGGGTAGAAAGCGACCTTTACCTCTCTCACCTTATGAGCACTTTTTAAAGAGTTCCCCAGGGTTCAATGTTCAGTCCTGTCAGATTACATTCTGTCTGCAGACAGGGCAAATTTCACACCTTGTTGTCCTGTTCACTTTAGTCTAACCTCTGCAGGTTTGGGCATGGTCGTAGCTGTGATTCGATTTTGGTTCTGAGAATTGTAGGCTTTCTATGCACATGTTTAAGCTCAGCCAGGCATATAACTAACCTCTCATAGGAATCATGAAAATACAGCATCAACCAACAAAAACTAGCACCAGAATAGCTGTTTCAATTAAGCAATATTACAAGGAGTGCTGTTGTACTGAGTAAAAGACTGAATCGCAACTGTGCTGACAACAACAGTACAGCCTCAAGTGTGATATTGCTTTTATACAGCAGTTCTATAAACAAGAAATGTTCCATTTATTTTTGATCCACTTGTGGAAACAGATCCTGAAGAAGCCACACTTGCTTCATTTTTATAGCATGTTGGCCAGATAATTAGCTAGTTCACATTGATTTATACATTCCTGTTAAAAGTGTTTCTGGTAAAATTGGTATCCCTTCCTTTTTATCTTCTATCGACAAACTTTCATATTTTAAGCCAAAAGTTATATTCCTGAAAAGTATTGTTTTCCCATGTCCACTGATGTTGCCAACACTACCATAGTAACCGTTTCAAACTAGGAAGTGGAATTTTGTGTGCAGGACACAGACAAGTGGAGTGATGCACACAGTGAAACATCCCACTGTCAGCACTCTTGGAATGCTGCTCCACCAATCAGATTAGTGGACCGTAACTAACTGTTGTATAAATATACAATATATAATTTAATGTTTTTCAAGATGATACCTTTCTTTAACAATTTTCCAATTCAGTTTTCATGATAATTAAATGCCATAAAATGGACGGGGGGTGTTAATAAAAACAGGTCTGAGAGTAATGCAAATCACTGGTTTCTATTAATGGCCTCATTCTAATGCATTATTGTTTCTATAGTAGGAGCTCATTCACAGGGGACACTCCAAAACCTAACCCAAGTGCAGAGCTGTTAAAGTAGCCCAAGGCGATACACGACAAAAATTTCCGCCTGATCAGAAAACACAATCTAGGGCAATTACAATCTAATTCAATGCTATAAAACATTCCACCGACCTCTAGTACACTATTTCAGAGATGGGATGGAAAGTTAAGCTGGATGACATGCAAATAAAGATGCAAATTAGAAGGAGAAATGCCATTAATTGCCATGTTTCACTTGTGGTAATTGCTGCAATTTCACAGACACGCGTGCTGTTTTTGTTCTTGTACATTTCAATTACGTGCAAATAAAACTCGACGGCACAGCAAACTTGACAAGATCACAACCTTGCATGCGCACGCACATGCACGCACCAAAATTAAATGTGAATGCAAATAGTGTTTGCATCGTTTGCAGTCAATGATTTACTGCATAAATCTGTAAAGCTTAAAATAAACCAAGTGCAAGGCAGTAATCTCATATGCAGAATATATTACAGCCAACACAAAATGACATTTTGAATCTGCATGAGATACTGGAATATTAAAGCAAATACCTCAACATGCCTACATGCAATTGTAACGCACATACAAGAGAGGAAAAAAGTAACTGAGATACATGGCCATCTAAAGTCTACACCATGTTAGAAGTCATAGTGGAGGTCAAAGATGTCTGCCAAATTATGATTATTTTCTGGTTTATATAGGATATGTAAACTAATATCTAATTAATCAACTTTGTTTAATCTAGGAAGAAATAAGAACCTAATCAGATTTCAGAATTCAACAGAAGTGGAGTATAAATGTATCCAACCCCATATATGGTACACAAACACTCGTGTGTGTTGTTGAACATGCCGTTCTAGATGTCTCCTTTTGCTGTTATAAGCAGCTCCAGTCTTCTGGGGAGGATTTCCACTAGATTTTGGACTGTGACTGTTCAGCAACATGAGCATTAGTAAGATCAGACACTGGTGTTGGATGAGGAGATCTGGGGTACAGTTGGTGTTCTAGTTCATACCAAAGTTCAGTGGGGTTGAGATCAGGGCTCTGTGCAGGACACTCAAGTTCTTCCACTTCAAGTGTAACAGAATATGACTACATGGACCTCACTTTAGGCATGTTGGCAGGGTCATGCTGGAACAGGTTTAGATTGCTTAGGTTTCAGTGAAGGTAACTTATAATGCTACAGCATGTCAAGACATCCTAGACAATTGTGCACTTCAAACTTTGTAGAAACAGTTTGCATGTGATGGTCAGGAGTTCACAAACTTTCAGCCATATTGTGTATCTTCAAATTAGTAGGCTTTAAACTTCTATGTAGTACTGACTGCGTTTTGGTCACACCAGCAGGAGTGTTTGGTGTGACTATGGGCTTGGCAGAATGCTTGCATGCTGAGATGCCAGTGGTTCCATGATGGGTTTATTGAGTGTTTTAATTGACCTAATAGGCACAAACACTGGAAGGAGTCCAATAGCGCACACCTGATAGGATTAGTCTCTCTGGATACCAAGCTGGTCTCAGAGTGCGCTAATGAGCTCTGACACAAGCAATAACATCCAATAGAACAGGTGGAAGCCTCCATCGTCTTTTCAACAAAAAAAAAAGTCTTTCATCAAAACATATTTCCACAGTTAAATAGTTCATCAATAACCTATTCTGCTATAAACTGGAACCTGATCGTGGAATAGTGTCTCGTACAAAAGCACTCGATAAGAAATTGGGGGAGGGGGGGGGTGACAATTCGAGGGTGATGGACAGACTGTTTACAGCTGCTATAGCAAGTGTTAATGGGAACTAATGTGTTTTGTGAAATTCCCATACATTTGTGCCTACCACTTTTAAAGGTGCAAATTATTTTATTGTGACACAAATAATAAGATGAAAAAAATCTGGAGTGTGTATAGGTTTCCCCCCTTTTTGTATGAAACCCATAAATAAGAGCTGGTCCAAACAATTCACTTCACAAGTCACAATTAGTTGATTAAGACCCACCTGTATGCAATCAAAGTGTCACATGATGTCTGTATAAATCAGCCATTTATAAATTAGCCAATCAGCATAAAAAGCCATTGCTTAAGAAAACATGTTTGGAGTTTGCCCAACAGCATGCGGCAGACTCCCCAAAACACATGGAAGATGATTCTCTGGTCAAATGATACTGAAATTGATCTTTTTGGTCATCATGGGAAATGCCACGTGTGGCACAAACCCTGGGAACACCATTCCTACAGTGAAGCATGGTGGTGGCAGCATCATGCTGTGGAGATATTTCTCATCTGCAGGGACAGGAAAGCTGGTCAGGACTGAAGGAAAGATGGATGGCACTAAATGCAGGGCAATTCTGTAGGAAAACCTGTTTAAGTCAGCCAGAAGTTTGAGACTGGGACGAAGGTTCATGGTCCAGCATCACAATGACCCTAAACATACTGCTAAAGCTACACTGGGGTGGTTTAAAGGGAAACATTTAAATGTCTTGGAATGGCCAAATCAAAGCCCAGACCTCAATCCAATTGAGAATCTGTGGCATAACTTGAAGATTGCTGTAGACCAACGCAACCCATCTAACTTGGGAGTTGGAGCAGTTTTGCCTTAAGGAATGGGCAAAAATCCCAGTGGCTAGATGTACTAAGCTAATAGAGACATACCCCAAGAGACTTGCAGCTGTAATTGAAATGAGATACACGTGCTAACAGCTTTTGAGAACATGCATACATGCTCGCGTGTACACACACCCTACATGGAGTGAAAGCCACGAGTCAGGAATGGACCTGTTTCTGCTGACTCGTTTTGCTTTTGTTGAGTTTTTGAAAGTTTGCTGAAAAGCGCTGACTGAATAAATGCAAGTGGGAACTCAGCTAAAATTCTGCCAGTCTCCTGAGTGTGCCTCCACACCGTCAGACACTGGGTTCTACATGTGAAAATACATCGCTTATATAATCTAGCTAATAAATGTCACTGTTGAAACTTTGCTCTCCAAGACTAGCTTGTATCTTTATTTGATTGCAGCTAACTGAGCATGCTAATTCAAATGACACTTAGCTTGCACACACTGCTCAAGTTATGCGTAAGAACTTAGCGGTGGCAGTTAATCTCAGTTCGTGTGAAAATTTCTTGTAGAGCGTGTTTTATCACACTTGTAACATGACAAATCTGACAACACAATATGCCAGCTAGCTTACTAACAAACTTTCAATGCAGATTTCTTAGTAAACATATGCAAGTAACGTATTTGTTCTATAAATGTAAAAAGCTTAGCTAATATAAGCTTCATCACCTTTATAAATAAAGCAGCATTTACCTTCATTTGAGGTTTACAAAAATGCTGGCATGTGCAGTACTTTCCTGCTTATCAAAGTCACATGTGCAGTGAATCCTTCAGGCTAATTGGTCAACTGCTTAACTCGGAATAAAGGCACCTTATTGGCCCCTGATTCAGCCGCAATGTGGCCAAAGTTATAAGCACCATTATGACCGATCTTGATCTCGGTTGGACCCTAATAAAAACTTTATAAAAAAAAAAAAGAAAAAAACCCCACTGAGGGCTGGCAAACTACTCTGATATTAGAAAAATAAAACTTTGTTACAGGAAATTCAAGATTGGAGTGATGACAGCAAGTCTACTTCACCACCCCAGCCCATCTTTTTTTCCCCCTGCAACAACTCCACAACCAGTATTCAATTCATTACTTATTGCACTATGCTTCTATTTTTATATAGAGTTCAGTTTTAGGTTACACAGAAACCAGCAGTGAAAACTGCCTCACTCACTCAACTCTGTCAGAAATGATAGCATTTCAAATTGGTAGCCATTCAATTTCAGTATGTTTCCTCTCACCTCTGCATGATGGCACCATTGTGACAAGTTGAACTGGTTGAGGGGGGTGATAAAGTTCGTCTGTGATAGTGTCCTTCACCTGTGCTTAGAACTCATTTTCTCTACACTTTCACACACATGCTCCTGCAGTTGGATTGTGAGAAAGCTAGAACTTTGGAAATCCATCCTCAGCCATGACAATGCACAAGTTGTCTCTCTGAACACCAAAAGCAGCTCAGGAAAACCCTCACAAAGAGTGCATGCAAGAGATGAAGACTGGAGCCATGCTGTGCGATTCCAGTTTTGTTTTTTTCCACCTCCACTAATCATCTTGACACCTAAAGTGAATGAAGAAATCAAGAATAACATTTTCCTCAGCTGTTGTTGCCTGTAAGGGGGAGATTGGAAAGCTGGTAAACAAGGTCTGACCTTGCCTGATTCCCTTCAGCTGTTTGTGTGCAGTTTTTGACTGAAGAACCATTTATGAAGCACCTTTATGCTATTCCATGGTTTTTTTTTTCTTCTTTAAGGCCTGTGATTTTATCTCGGCTGCATGTGGTGCATGAAAACAGGGAAAGAGACATTTTAGAAATGGGGTAAGAGAAATTTCAGAATGAAACCCCCATGACCCTTTGGTTTTCCACACAATAAAATAAACATTTTGGAGGAACATGAAATATGTTGATCATTATTAGTTATGAAAATTCTGATTCAACAGTGCCAATAATGCTAGAACATGTAGTGTTTAAAGATTAACAAAACCCCAAAAATAAACTTTATACTGAAGGATAATATCCCTACTAGACATGTTTGAGTCTTCATTTGTTCATATTTCTACCTGTATACAGATTTTATTTTAAAAGAAAAATAAAAAAATCGTCCTTGGATGCTGATATCTCTCTCTCCCCAAGGTTCAAATATCACACTGAGTACAAATTACACAAAAGAATCTAAGATTGTGATGTCACACACTACAGGACTTACCAAGGCTGAGATCTAGTGGATACATTGCTTCTAAATTATTGTAAACAGCCCTGAATATGCCGAGTGTCAAGCTTTTGAGTGTAAAAATAAGCCTGATCATTGAAGCAGTGAACACACGTGTGCACGTGCACATACACCCCAGCCTTTGGGAGCATTTTCATACCAATAAACTCCATTGCTGGCTACATTACAGCACAATGAAATATTCTCTCTGCATTCAACCCATCTGAAGCAATGAACACAGACAGAGAGAGAGAGAGAGAGTGAGTGCGTGCACGTACAGTGCCACCCGGGATTATTATTATTAAGAATTAGAAGGCTTTATTTGATGGCTCTGTATAACAAATGTAAATGGTGTTCTAGTGTACCGGTTAGGTCACAGGTGGATATTCGGTTTCAGTGCAAGTGGTTGTGGCCAGATAAGCCTAGTTTTAGCAATATCATAACTCTTAAAATGGATACGGTTATAAAAATTTTATTTTTAAACATGTGGTGGGGGCACATTAGGGCACTTCTTATGATCGGCAAACAGTGTTTATTTTTAGGTTTTGTTCGACTAAACTTTACAAAAGGCTTACAAGGAATCATTACCAACTTAAAAAAATATTACAAGCACAGCTATCACCCTGAATTCCCTGAAAAAAAGTTGACACTAAAATGTAAATAAATACAGAATGCAATGACAAAGCCTTTTCAACCTATATTCAATTGAATACAAAAGACAAAATATTCAAGTTGTTTTTTATTTCGTAAATACACATTTTCCGAATTTGATGCCTACAAAACATTCCAAAAAGTTGGAACAAGGGCAACTTTTTTTCTGGCGTTCACCACTGTCATATCACCTTTTTAAAAAAAATTCAGTAAGTGTTTGGGAACTGAGGACACGTATTAATAAAGATTGGAAAGTGAAATTCTTTTCCATGCTTGCTTAATATACGACTGGAGTTTCTCAGCAGTTTGGGGTCTCTGTAGTATCTTGCACTTCATAATATGTGACACATTTTCAGTGGGAGACAGGTCTGGACTGCAGGCAGGCCAGTTTCGCACCTACACTCTTCCTACAAAGCCCCACTGTTGTAACACATGCAGAACGTGGCTTGGCATTGTCTTGCTGGAATAAGCAGGGATGACCCTGTAAAAGACATTATCTGGATGACAGCACATGTTGCTCCAAAACCTGTATGTACCTTTCAGCATTAAAGGACCCATGGCATGGTGGTTTGTTGATGCTTTAAACGGGCTTGTGGAGGTTTCCGGATGTTATATCCGTAGCCTTTCTCGAAATGAACCCTCGGCACGTAGATATAGCCTCCTGGGAGAAAGCCCCATTTCAGCCCTTTTCCCAGTGCGTTGTTTTGCTAATGAGAAGCATGGAGGCGGGGAAGGGTAGAGGGTGGGGGCGGGTCTTATCATTAATATTCATGACATGTAAACGTGTTACCTCTGATTGGCTAACAGCACTGTGACGCTACCTCCAGTGGGTCAGAACAAACGGATGTGGGGGTCTTACTATGGCGAGAGAGAAGGAACAAACCGCGAAGGGAAAAATACCGCGCGCTGACATCATTAAGGTGCGACGCGAGGAAATAAAATAAATTCAACAAATGTTTGGGTTTTTACTGAACAAACAAACAAATAAAATGAACGAGTGACTTAAAAAAAAGAATGTGGGTGTCTTTGTAAAAACTGTTTTGATTGGCTATTATAACAGAGCATGCTGCATGCTTTTTGGTTTTGTAGCGCAGAGTACCTGGCTAACTGCAGGAAGTGGTTAGCTGCACAGCTAATGTAGCCATTGCAAGGCTAACGTGGCACCGATTTTAAAACACAGCAAAACATAAGCTCATAAGTTACAGTCAATTTCCAGACTAAACTCAGTTTAACAGAGCATGTTGCATGCTTTTTGGTTTTGTAGCGCAGAGTACCTGGCTAACTGCAGGAAGCGGTTAGCTGCACAGCTAATGTAGCCATTGCAAGGCTAACGTGGCACCGATTTTAAAACACGGCAAAACGACTTAACAGTTATACACTTACTTGTTCGGTGTTTGTGGCTGATGCGGCAGGGATGCTTGGTACGGACCCAGGCTTCAGTGACAGTTGATGTGCAAAACCTGCCCTGTACTGTCCCAAGTTGTGGAAACATTCCTCAGGAAAATGCTTCCGACAAACATACACCGTCTTAGGTAGACTCGACGGCGTATTATTGAAGTAAATAAAATTAAGCCACTGCATCTTCAGGGGCTCTCCCGTCGGCAGTAAAAACAGACTCTTTTCTGTGTTGTCACATCCATGTACAGCGCAATTTCCATGTTTCGCTCGCTTAGGTGATGGCATGTTGTTGTGTCCTCCCTCTATGGTCTTCTCACTACAACTGGGCGGGCAATTCATACAGTGGGTGGGAATCCAGAGGGGGGGCGTGGGGATCATCTCCCTTGCTGACGTAGTAAAGGGAAGAGTTTATCAATGTGCCGTTTTGACGCGCCATTCTCAAATGTTGGGCATAGTTTGGTTTACACATTATGAAATTTCTAGCCACTGGGGTGACTTAAGAAGGTCAGAGGAACTCATTTTAACGTTAAAAAACCTCAGAAAGTGAAAATTTCATGCCATAGGACCTTTAATAGTGCCTTCATAGATGTGCAAGTTACCCATGCCTTGGGCACTAACATACCACCATACCATCACAGATGCTGGCTTTTGAACTTGATGCTGGTAATAATTTGGATGATCCTTTTCCTCATTAGCCCAGAGGACACAACATCCACGATTTCCAAAAATAATTTGAAATGTGGACTCCTCAGACCATGGTACACTTCCACTTTGGGTCAGTCCATCTCAGAGGAGCTCAGGCTCAGAAGAATTTGGCAGCCTTTCTGGATGTTGTTGATATATGGCTTTTGCTTTGCATCATAGAGGCAGTGATGAACTGTGTTGAACAATAATTTTCTGAAAACCTTCCCAAGCCCATGGAGTAACTTCCTTTATACAATCATGTCAATTTTTAAATGCAGTGCTGCCTGAGGCATCAAAGGTCATGGGTGTTCAATGTTGGTTTTCAGCCTTGCCCCTAATATGTAGAGATTTCTCTGGATTTTCTGAATCTTTTGAAATTACAAAATGTTGATGGAGAAATCCCCACAATCCTTGCAATTATATGTTGAGAAATGTTCTTAAACATTTTGGACTATGTGCCCATGTTGTTTCACAAAGAGGTGAGATTCATCCCATCCTCACTTGTGAACGATTGAGCCTTTGCAGGATACCCCTGTATAGAGACCCTGAAGTGGGTGGAGCACAGAAGCACGGCAGGTGGTTATTCGCGTTCTTAATTATTTTCTTTATTGCTGCTTTACAGCACACAACTCAAACTCTGTCACACACCCCCACAGGCTATTATCGAGCCCTCGGCGCCGACCTCCCCTTCTCACTCTCCTTTTATAGGGCACGGTCACTGGAGGAAACACACAAACACACGTTAATTAACAACAGGTGTAATGACACGACCACTCACCTTCCCTGACTGCGCCCTCCGTTCACAGACTGATGCTCGGCCACGCCCCCACCGCCACATACCCCCACCGCCCGACTCAGGCCAGGGAGCCATCCCCCCCTTGACGGGACAGGAAGTCTGCCAGCACCATCTGCGCCCCCAGCCTGTGGACCACCTTGACTTTAAATGGCTGGAGGGCAAGATACCAACGGGTGATCCGCGTGGTGGCATCCTTCATGGGGTGGAGCCACTGGAGGGGCGCGTGGTCTGAACAGTGGGTGAAAGGGTGTCCCAGTAGGTAGTACTGGAGGGTGAGGACTGCCCACTTGATGGCTAGGCACTATTTCTCTCTATCATGCTGTACCTGCCTTCCCGCGTTGACAGCTTCCGGCTAAGGTACAGCACAGGACGCTCCTCGCCCTCCACCTTCTAGGACAGAATGGTCCCCAGCCCTCTGTCCAATGCATCTGTCTGTAAAATAAAGGGGAGAGAAAAATCAGGGGATTGCAACAGTGGCCCCCCACACAGTGCAGCCTTTACCCTAGAGAAAGCCTGTTGGCATTGCTCCGTCCACTGGACCAGATCTGATGCTCCCTTTTTAGTGAGATCAGTCAGGGGTCTGGTGACATCCGAATAATTAGGTATGAACCTACAATAGTAGCCAGCCAGCCAGCCCCAGGAACTCTCACACCCCCTTTTTGGTCTTGGGCCTCAGGCAGGCCACAATCGCTGCAGTCTTATTAATTTGGGGATGCACCTGCCCATGGCCTAAGTGGAAACAGATACCATACTTCCACCCACCCAATTGCACACTTCTTTGGGTTAGCTGTGAGACCCGCCCGCCTCAGTGACTTTAGGACAGCCCTAAGGTGTTCGAGGTGCCGTGGCCAGTCATTGCTGTATATGATAATATCGTCAAGGTATGCGGCTGCGTAGGTGGTGTGGGGGCGGAGGACCCTGTCCATAAGCTGCTGGAATGTAGCGGGCGCCCCAAAACAACCCAAAAGGAAGTGTGACAAACTGGTGTAAGCCAAACGGTGTGGAAAAGGCCATTTTCTCTCAGGACAGAGGAGTCAAGGGGATCTGCCAATATCCCTTCATTAAATCCAGTGTCGAATAAAAATGAACAGTGCCTAATTGATTGAGCAGCTCATCAATGCGAGGCATTGGGTACACGTCAAATTTAGACACCGTGTTGACTTTCCTATAGTCCACACAGAACTGGACCAACCCATCGGTCTTTGGGACCAGGACCACTGGGCTGCTCCAGTCACTGTTGGACTCCTCGATTATGCCGATTTCGAGCATGGCTTCGAGTTCATCCTGGACCACCTTTTTTGTGTGTGTGTGTGTGTGTGTGTGTTTGGGCAGTCGGTAAGGGCGGCTGTGCACTTGCACCCCTGGGGGCGTCTCAATGTGGTGTTCTATGAGGTGGGTGCAGCCGGGCAGGGGTGAAAACACATTGGAAAATTCTTTCTGCAACTGGGCTACCTCCATGAGTTGGCCTGGGGAGAGGTGGTCTCCACAGGGGACCGGAGTGGTGTCAATTTTCTTTTTTGAACCTCTGTCCCCAGCTCCGCTTTCTCCGGGATTACTGACACCAATGCCACGGGGACCTCCTCATTCCAATGTTTTAATAGATTGAGGTGGTAAATTTGCAATGCCCCACCCCTGTCCGTTCGCCTCACCCCATAGTCAACGTCCCTGACTCGCCGTGTGACCTCGAAGGGCCCTTGCCACTTGGTGACCAATTTGGACCTCAATGTGGGCAGTAATATGAGCACTTTGTCTCCTGGTGTGAACTCCCTAAGGCGCGTGCCCCTGTCGTACAGTCGGACTTGACATTCTTGCGCCTGCTGCAAATTCTCCTGGGTTAAGTGTGTGAGTGTGTGGAGTTTGGCCCACAGATCAAGAACATATTGAATTTCGTTCTTACTAGGTGAAGGTCCCTCCTCCCATTTTTCCAGTAGCACGTCCAAAATGCCACGCGGCTTACGCCCATATAATAATTCAAATGGTGAAAAACCTGTGGAGGCTTGCGGGACCTCTCGTACTGTATGTAAATAACAGGGGCTCGAGCCACTTATCCCAATTACGTGCATCTTCGCTTACGAACTTCCGAATCATATTTTTGAGAGTTCGATTAAAACGTTCCACTAAGCAGTCAGTTTGTGGGTGACAGATGCTGGTGCGGATAGGTTTAATCTCCAGTAGCCCATACAGCTCGCACAGTGTGTGTGACATGAATGTAGTGCCTTGGTCTGTCAGGATTTCTTTTGGAATCCCGACCCGGGAGATAAAGCGGAAGAGCGCCTCTGCAATACTGCATGCTGAGATATTGCCAAGATGCACTGCTTCTGGGTATCGCGTTGCATAGTCCACCAGAACTAAAATAAAGCGATATCCCCATGCTGACCGATCTAATGGCCTGACGAGATCCATCCCAATTCTTTCAAAAGGGGTCTCAATTAAAGGGAGAGGGCGCAAAGGTGCTTTTGGAGTGGCCACGGGATTTACTAATTTGCATTCGCAGCATGCCGCACACCACCGACAGCCATCCCCGTGAATCCCTGGCCAATAGAACTGGGCCATTATTCGGGCTAGTGCTTTATCCTGCCCTAAGTGTCTGGCCATGGGATTAAAGTGAGCCACCTGGAACATGAGTTCCCGGCGGCTCTTTGGAATTAATAACTCATCTTTTAGCCAGTTTGGGTGTCCTGCATCACTTGGTATAACCTATCCTTAATAATAGCAAAGTAGGGGAAGGTCAGTGTTGCATTTGGCTGGAGAATTTGACTATCGATTACTCTCACTTAGTCAAATGCATGCCGCAGAGTCTCGTCTCGCGACTGCTCTAATGGGAAATCTCCAAGGGAATCCCCGAGAGAGGAAGGAGGGGCGGGGCGCTCCTCACTCCGTGTATTGACCTGACACGGTGCTGATGTAGACGGCTCTGTGACAGCTTCTCCCGCCAGTGCTACTCCGGGGCTTTCCCCAGACGGATTACTGCAGGATCCACTCCTTACTGTGTGCGTCATTAACTCCTTAAAACCCGGCCAATCAGTCCCCAAAATCAGCGAGTGGGTGAGACGAGGATTAACCACCGCCTTTACACTACACTTTTCCCCTCGAAATAGAATGTGGACGGACACCAAAGGGTAGTTGTTAACATCCCTGTGTGCGCACACAACACCTTCACCACTCGTGCTCTCTCCAATGCCTCACCTTGCACCAGGCTTTAGTGGATTGAGGTCTGGTTACAGCTGGAATCCACCAAGGCCTAGTACGCATCCCCTTGGACACTTACCTGTATACGATACACTACGGCCCAATCGAGGGCGGTTTCTGGTGTGTCGGGGACCCGGACCACTGATGTTGAAGATGTCCCAGCTACCCGCAGCGCCAGCACACCGGCCCAGGCTCTCCCTCTGCACTGGTGCTACGGACATCACTCACCTGGGGGGGAGGAGACACAGACAAGTAAGGGGAAAACAGGAGGACATCACGGGTGCGCTGGGCCGGCTGGGGGGGAGACGGCCCCCGCCTCCGCAGTGGGGGAATGGGGCAAGGACGGGAGGGAGACACACCTTCCTGCAGTCAGAACTGCCGCCATGTGGTCCTCTGCCAGCTCGATAGCTTGGTCCAGCGACGCCAGGCAAAGACACTGGACCCACTCCGCCGTTCCTTCCGGAAGTTGCGCAACAAATTGCTCCAGTGTCACCAGGTTGATCACTCCCTCAGCATCGTGGTCATCTGCATTCAGCCACCGCCAGCAGGCATCCCGGAGTTGTTACCCGAATGCAAATGGTTGGCCGACCTCCTCCAAGCGCAGCGAGCAGAAGCGCTGCCGTTGTTGCTCTGGAAAGCGGCTGACACGCTGGAGAATGGCTCGTCGGAGGTCCGTGTACACGAGCCGGCTGTCAGCGGGGAGCTGTAGTGCGGCTAGCTGCGCGTCGACCGGCTGACCCCACGCCTCCGCTGCTTGCTCGAAGAGTGCAAGGAAGGCTTCCGGATCGTCATGCAGACCCATCTTCGTTAGGGTGAGGTGGTGAGGGTCCGCTCCAGTGGCGGTCGTGGGCCCCGCCAATGCGAGCAGGTGCAGGAACGCCTGGCGGTCTTCCTGTTGGGCCAGCACCAAGGCTTCAAACTGTTGTTCTTGCTCCTTTCGGAGGGTGACCAGCTCTTGGTTCTGGTTCTGCTGGTCTGTGGTGAGGGCACGGATCAGGTCATGGAACGGCGAGGACTCCATGGGGCTGTTCCCTTCTGCTCTCGGCCCGGGTTTCAGCACCACTCTAGAGAGACCCTGATGTGGGTGGAGCACAGAAGCACGGCAGGCGGTTATTCGCGTTCTTAATTATTTTCTTTATTGCTGCTTTACAGCACACAACTCAAACTCTGTCACACACCCACACAGGCTATTATCAAGCCCTCGGCACCGACCTCCCCTTCTCACTCTCCTTTTATAGGGCGTGGTCACTGGAGGAAACACAAACACAAATTAATTGACAACAGGTGTAGTGACATGACCACTCACCTTCCCTGACTCTACCCTCTATTCACAGACTGATGCTCGGCCACGCCCCTGCTGCCACAACCCCATTCTTAACTATCATGATACCATCACCTGTTACCAAGTAATGTGCTTACCTGTAGAATGTTCCAAAACAGATGTGGGTTTTGTTTTGTTTTTTTAAGCATTCCACAGCTTTCCCAGTATTTTGTTGCACCTGCCCCAACTTTTTTGGACTCTGTTGCAAGCATCAAATTCAGAATGAGCGTATATTCACCAAAAAACAAAACAAAACAAAAAAGTGTCAGCCTGAACATTAAATATTTAACCTTTATATTGTATTCAATTCAATACAGGTTGAAAAGGATTTGTAAATCATTGAGAGCCAGTGATGTCCTTGTGCTTGTGAACACAGTCCAGCAGACAGCCATGAGGCATGAAATAGGTCGCTAACTGTATGCTGGGGCTCACACATACCCCAAGCAGACAAAGCAAGGGCAGATCACCACCACAACCTCCAGGGGGCGAATCATAACCTTGGATTGGAAAGCTTTCCCAAAAATTGCAAGGCTGCAGGTTGAAAAGACTATTTCTGTGACTAACAACCACCTGTTGCAGAGCTGTGATACTTTAAAAGATACAGAAGCTTATGTATCAAACATTGTCCTTTCATGAAAGAATGACCAAATAGCATGAGTTTTTAGTGCTGCAAGGCATGTTCTCCCAAATCCCACAGAAAACATTATCTATGAAGCCCTAGAGAGGAAGATAAAGAGCAAGACAGAGAGTTTAGTATTTACCTGCTTATCCTGAGAGCTGACCCTAATTAGTGAAACTGACCCTCAGTATGTACTTGTGTGCACACACAGAAATCACAGAAATGTGTTTCTGGGAACAAAATTCACTGATGCAATTCGGGTGCATGAACACAGTGTCTGAAATATCAAAGTTTTGTGTGCATGTATTTTATATATATGTGTGTGTGTAAATATATATATATATATATATATATATATATATATATATATATATATATATATATATATACACACATACATACATACACACACACATTTACGCTGAGCACTGTGTGTAATATATATATACCGCATTGGCTCGAATATAAGACGGTGTTTTTGTTGTAAAAAATAGCTCTTAAAAAGGGGGGTCATCTTAAATTCACGGACTAGACAAAATGCC
This sequence comes from Neoarius graeffei, assembly GCF_027579695.1. Taxonomy (NCBI): domain Eukaryota; kingdom Metazoa; phylum Chordata; class Actinopteri; order Siluriformes; family Ariidae; genus Neoarius; species Neoarius graeffei. The sequence continues at coordinate 16,572,739 of NC_083586.1, forward strand.
GCCAAAAACGATAGGCTCTATTTTACAACGAGTGTTTACACTTAAATTACTGAATCGGCCACCGTCCCTCACAACAATGCAGCACTGAAAAATGGAGAAGTCAAGAGATTTCCTTGAACAGAGTGGTTCAAAGGCTAGTCAAATTAACCTACAGCTTAGACGGAGTTCTGACGCCAATTTCAAAATTTTGGTAGTGAATGCGGCCAAATCATCAAATAACTCTCAAGCTGCCAAAAAATATGGGGTTACGGAGTGCAATGTTTGTCGGTGGCAAACCCAGAAAAAACGTTTTAAAAACGCTAACAGTAAAAGAAAATCTTTTGGCGGGCCTCAACATGGCCATTTTCAGGAAATTGATAGGAGAGTCCGTGAATATGTGACGGAAAAACGTAAAGATGGAATGCCCATAACCAGAGCCATAATGCAGCTGAAGGCTTTGGAGATCGCTAAGGAGCTGAATATACCCACAGAGGAGTTCAAAGCTAGTCTTGGGTAGTGTAAAAGAATGATGCGGTGCAATGGACTGTCACTTCGTCGCAGAACAAGCCTTGCCCAGCACTTGCCCTCAGACTTCGAGGAGAAGTTGCTGTCTTATCAGCGATATGTTATCAAACTAAGAAAAATGCACTTCTACCCACTCAACCAGATAGGCAATGCTGATCAAACCCCAGTGTTTTTTGATATGCCATCATCTGTTACTGTTGCTAAAAGAGGTGACAAATCAGTCCTTGTGAGGTCAACGGGGAATGAGAAAAGCCGAGTCACGGTCATGTTGGCATGTCTTGCCGACAGAACTAAACTCCCACCATACGTGATTCTGAAGCGCAAGACTGTCCCCAAAGAGTCCTTACCAGCTGGCATTATCGTGCGTGCACAGGAGAGAGGCTGGACGGACACTGATCTGGTGGTAGACTGGCTCAAGGTTGTGTGGGGCAGGCGACCTGGTGCCCTTTTGAAAAAGAGGAACATGCTCGTTCTGGATGCCTTCCGTGGCCATCTGACGGAGCCAGTAAAAACTGAAGTGGGCAAAATGAATGGCTATCTCGTGATCATTCCGGGGGGGAAGATGAGCCAGCTGCAGGTTTTGGATGTTGTCGTCAACAAGCCATTCAAGGACAATCTTTGCAAGAGGTACACAGAGTGGCTCCTGTCAGGTAACCACGCACTAACACCGACTGGGAAAATTCAAAAGCCTGTGGTGCGTCTGCTATGTGAATGGATCCTCCAAGCATGGGATTCAATTTCACCAGAGAGCATCAGTCATGGGTTTAAAAAATGCTGTATATCAAACGCACTGGATGGAAGCGAGGATGACATTGTGTGGGAGGGACTGGTGGAACATGAAAATGAGGACAGTGAGAGTGAGCAAAGTGAGGCTGAGGATCTCTGTGCTGAGTAGCTGTAATTTAGCAAACTACCCTTTCCATTGTTTCAGTTGTTTATTATTGTAAACCTTAATGTATTGTTTAATGCATTGTTTAAAGCATTTGCACTGTTCTGCAAATTTATTCCATATACCCGTAGGCTATGGGAAGTTATGCATTGACATTCTGAAGTTTATGAACTTTCAATCTAAACCTGACAAATTTGTTGAATTAATGCAATTTAAATGTTTTAATTTGGCTTGTCTAGTAGCCTGCAGTTTAGCCTCTTTTTTTACTTCTATGAAAAGTGTTCACAGAAATGAGACTGAAATGACCTCTATTTAAATGTGAAAAACAAAAGCCTCTAATTTTAAACAGAATTTTGAAATAAATACGCTTCATATGAATGAACATTTGGTCTTCAAAAAACTTTTTCCCCAAAGATGAACTTGGAAAAGGGGGGGTCGTCTTACATTCAGGGTCGTCTTATATTCAGGCCAATACGGTATATATATATATATATATATATATATATATATATATATATATATGTGTGTGTGTGTGTGTGTGGTGTGTGTGTATACACACACACACACACATATATATATATATATATATATATATATATATATATATATATATATATATATATTACACACACAGTGCTCAGCATAAATGAGTACACCCCCTTTGAAAAGTAACATTTTAAACAATCTCTCAATGAACACAAACAATTTCCAAAATGTCGACAAGACAAAGTTTAATATAACATCTGTTTAACTTATAATGGGGGAAAAAGGTTAATAATATAACCGATCCATTGACGGTAAACAAGGATCGAGTGGACTTCAGTGGCGACTATGATATTGAATTAATTCAACAAAGTGTAAATTCAATATCATAGTCGCCACTGAAGTCCACTCGATCCTTGTTTACCATCAATGGATCGGTCACTCGTCAAACAGTCCGCCAGAATCCGAGTAGGAAATGGCCGCAACAGCCTCCGGGGAATGGCTGAGCGTAGCTATCAGTCAAACACAAGTTACCCAATGGGAATGCATTCCTGGAGAGCCCACCCACACATGAAGTTTGTGCCAAAACTGCAAGCAAAAAGTCAGGGAGCGCAAACGAGAAAGCTGGAATCGCAACCAAAATAAATTACGTCAAGCAAAACTGAGAAAGACGCGGAACAAAAATAAAAGGTTTCTGAAGACTAATAGACTGATATTTTGCACGATTACACGAATAATTTGTTTGCCAGTCTAAAAAAATTGACTTTTTTTTTTTTTTGTATTTTGATTTGTCGTTTTTGTTTGATATTTCAAACGTATTGTATGAACATTTTGGCACAAAATTGATTCCATAAATCTACAGTTTGGTACATCCTGAGAAAGAAAAAGAAAGCACTGGTGAACTCATCAATGCAAAAAGACCTGGACACTCACAGAAGACAACAGTGGTGGATGATCGCAGAATAATTTCCATGGTGAAGAGAAACCCCTTCACAACAGCCAACCAAGTGAACAACACTCTCCAGGAGGTAGGCGTATCAATATCCAAATCTACCATAAAGAGAAGACTGTATGAAAGTAAATACAGAGGGTTCACTGCACAGTGTAAGCCACTCATAAGTCTCAAGAATAAAAAGGCTAGATTGGACTTTGCTAAAAAAAAAACATCTAAAAAAGCCAGCACAGTTCTGGAAGAACATTCTTTGGACAGATGAAACCAAGCTCAACCTCGACCAGAATGATGGATAGAAAAAGTATGGCAAAGGTGTGGTACAGCTCATGATCCAAAGCATACCGCATCATCTGTAAAACATGGCAGAGACAGTGTGATGGTTTGGGCATGCATGGCTGCCAGTGGCACTGGGTCACTAGTGTTTATTGATGATGTGACACAGGACAGAAGCAGCCGGATGAATTCTGAGGTATTTAATTGACATACTGTGTGCTCAAATCCAGGCAAATGCAGCCAAACTGATTGGTCGGCGTTTCATAATACAGATGGACAATGACCCAAAACATAAAGCCGAAGCAACCCAGGAGTTTATTAAAGCAAAGAAGTGGAATATTCTTGAATGGCCAAGTCAGTCACCTGATCTCAACCCAATTGAGCATGCATTTCACTTGTTAAAGACTAAACTTCAGACAGAAAGGCCCACAAACAAACAGCAACTGAAAACCACTGCAGTAAAGGCCTGGCAGAGCATTAAAAAGGAGGAAACACAGCGTCTGGTGATGTCCATAAGTTCAAGACTTCAGGCAGTCATTGCCAACAAAGGGTTTTCAACCAAGTATTAGAAATGAACATTTTATTTACAATTATTTAATTTGTCCAATTACTTTTGAGCCCCTGAAATGAAGGGATTGTGTTTAAAAAAATGCTTTAGTTCCTCACATTTTTATGCAATCATTTTGTTCAACCCACTGAATTAAAGCTGAAAGTCTGAACTTCAACTGCATCTGAATTGTTTTGTTCAAAATTCATTGTGGTAATGTACAGAACCAAAATTAGAAAAATGTTGTCTCTGTCCAAATATTTATGGACCTAACTCTGTGTGTGTGTATATATATATATATATATATATATATATATATATATATATATATATATATTAGGGCTGTCGAAGTTAACGCGATAATAACGCATTAACGTGATCTCAATTTATCGCGATTAAAAAAAATAGTGCCTTTAAGGCAAATTCTAATTTGGCCCTGTGAGTCACCCATAGTTCATGTTGAGGCTTGTCGCGCGCTGCTTCAATCAGACCCTCCAGGATTTTGCGATGTTGCGATTTGCAACTTCAACACAAATTCAACCAATCCCCGCGAATTCAGGGCGGTGTTTGCAATTATATCCAATCACCGCAACTTTCCCGCAAATTTGACCAATCGTTGGCGTCGTCTTGAGGTGACGTCGACAAACTGCCTTCCGCCTTACTTCCATGTATACGTTCAAGAGAAGCAGCATGTGCGCAGTGTTGCCAGATTGGGCGGTTTCAAGTGCATTTTGGCGGGTTTTGAACATATTTTGGGCTGGAAAATGTCAGCAGTATCTGGCAACACTGCATGATGCGCGAGTCAGTGTTTATATAGGCTTAAATTCTGTTACTGAAAATGTGTTGTTTAAAGTGAAGGACTGTGTGCACTTTACATTATTTTTTTACTTAATACAAGAAATTAATGGATGCCAACATTTTTGCCAAAATGGTATTTTATTTTCCATTGTTTAGGCAGCTTCAGCATCATACTGTGAGATTCTATTCAAATTGGGTTTTTTTTTCTTCTATGAAGCCTGAGCCATTTATTTTATTAGTTTATAATTATTGTTTAATTTAGTCTTCAGGAGAGACTGCCTGCACACAGTACTAGTATTGATAGTTTTTTTTTTTTCTTACATGAAACCTGAGGCATTTATATTATATTTTAAGGCAACTTCATGTTGTGCTGTGAGGTTCTCTGCACTTTAACTATTGAACCAACAGGTGCATTTGGATAAGTAAAGCCTATTTTTCTGCATTTTTGTAGTCCTGGTAATCTTTTATATTAGTAAAGTTGTTTATAGGACCATTTCTCAGTGTCTTTGTTTTTTTTAATCAATAGTTTTTTTCAGTAATAACTTAATATTTAACATATCACTCAATTTTAATCACAAAAAAAGAAAATCGCAACAATTTCTCGCAACTTTCACTTCCTCCTGCAATGTAATCACAACAAAAACCTAAAAAACACCGCAACTTTCATCGCAATTTTTTGGAAAACTCCCCGCAACATCAGACATTTTAGCCCGCAACAGTCACAAAAAAGGCCCGCGAAATCCTGGGGGGACTGATCAGTAAGAGTAAGTGTGAGTGATGGAGAAAGGTCTGTTAAACGGGAAGTTTCATTTCAAAAGTTTCATTTCAAAAGTAGAGTGTGATTGAGTTGGTTTTGGTATGCACTTTGCAGTTCTAAAATACTTTTGTAAAGTGAGATTTCAGTATGCTGTAGCACTGTGATATGACACTAAATGTCTTTCTTGAAGTCCAACTGCAATTTATTTTTGTTTGCACAGCACTGTGAAGTCCTATAGGCTGTGACTAAATACAACTCCAGCACAATTGAAGTTTTATTTCATTTTTATTTTCGTTTGTCACACATGTCTGAACTGAGACACAGTAGTATGTGACTACATGTTTTATATTTGAGACTACAGCTCCCTAATCCATCACAAAATCCAATTTTGTGTTTTGTATGTTCAGTACTGCCTAGTATGTGAGTGAATAAACTCCCTTACCATTTTCTCTTGTCCCAGCAGTTTTTAACAAGTACTTTTAGCATAAAATGTGTTCATTTTAATTGTAACATTTCACTTTAAAAGCCTTATTCATTTACATAGATTTAAAAAAAATGCGATTAACTATATGAAATTCTGAGATTAATCGCGATAAAATTTTTTAATCGTTTGACAGCCCTAGTGTGTGTGTGTGTGTGTGTGTGTGTGTGTGTATATATATATATATATATATATATATATATATATATATATATGTATATATATACACACACACACAGTGGTGCTTGAAAGTTTGTGAACCCTTTAGAATTTTCTATATTTCTGCATAAATATGACCTAAAACATGATCAGATTTTCAAACAAGTCCTAAAAGTAGATAAAGAGAACCCAGTTAAACAAATGAGAGAAAAATATTATACTTGGTCATTTATTTATTGAGGAAAATGATCCGATATTACATATCTGTGAGTGGCAAAAGTATGTGAACCTTTGCTTTCAGTATCTGGTGTGACCCCCTTGTGCAGCAATAACTGCAACTAAACGTTTCTGGTAGCTGTTGATCAGTGCTGCACACCGGCTTGGAGGAATTTTAGCCCATTCCTCCATACAGAACAGCTTCAACTCTGGAATGTTGGTGGGTTTCCTCACATGACCTGCTCGCTTCAGGTCCTTCCACAACATTTCAATTGGATTAAGGTCAGGACTTTGACTTGGCCATTCCAAAACATTAACTTTATTCTTCTTTAACCATTCTTTGGTAGAATGACTTGTGTGCTTAGAGTCGTTGTCTTGGTGCATGACCCACCTTCTCTTGAGATTCAGTTCATGGACAGATGTCCTGACATTTTCCTTTTGAATTCACTGGCATAATTCAGAATTCATTGTTCCATCAATGATGGCAAACCGTCCTGGCCCAGATGCAGAAAAACAGGCCCAAACCATGATACGACCACCACCATGTTTCACAGATGGGATAAGGTTCTTATGCTGGAATGCAGTGTTTTCCTTTCTCCAAAAATAACGCTTCTAATTGAAACCAAAAAGTTCTATTTTGGTCTTATCCATCCACAAAACATTTTTCCAATAGCCTTCTGGCTTGTTCAGGTGATCTTTAGCAAACTGCAGATGAGCAACAATGTTCTTTTTGGAGTGCAGCGGCTTTCTCCTTGCAACCCTGCCATGTACACTATTGTTGTTCAGTGTTCTCCTGATGGTGGACTCATGAACATTAACATTAGCCAATGTGAGAGAGGCCTTCAGTTGCTTAGAAGTTACCCTGGGGTCCTTTACGACCTCATCGACTATTACACGCCTTGCTCTTGGAGTGATCTTTGTTGGTCGACCACTCCTGGGGAGGGTAACAATGGTCTTGAATTTCCTCCATTTGTACACAATCTGTCTGACTGTGCATTGGTGGAGTCCACACTCTTTAGAGATGGTTTTGTAACCTTTTCCAGTCTGATGAGCATCAACAACGCTTTTTCTGAGGTCCTCAGAAATTTCCTTTGTTCGTGCCATGATACACTTCCACAAACATGTGTTGTGAAGATCAGACTTTGATAGATCCCTGTTCTTTAAATAAAACAGGGTGCCCACTCACACCTGATTGTTATCCCATTGATTGAAAACAGCTGACTCTAATTTCACCTTCAAATTAACTGCTAATCCTACAGGTTCACATACTTTTGCCACTCACAGATATGTAATATTGGATCATTTTCCTCAATAAATAAATGACCAAGTATAATATTTTTGTCTCATTTGTTTAACTGGGTTATCTTTATCTACTTTTAGGACTTGTGTGAAAATCTGATGTTGTTTTAGGTCATATTTATGCAGAAATATAGAAAATTCTAAAGGGTTCACAAACTTTCAAGGACCACTGTATATATATTAAAAA